>NC_057710.1:50244502-50544502 GCF_004010195.1 Chiloscyllium plagiosum | reverse complement strand
GGTAACTTTATTTACTGTCCACTACACCTCCAATCTTTGGTGTCATTTGTAAACTTACTAACTATACTTCCTATATTCACATCCAAATCATTTATATAAATGATGAAAAGCAGTGAACCCAGCACCAATCCTTGTGGAACTCCCCTGGTCATAGGCCTCCAATCTGAAAAATAACCCTCCACCACTACCCTCTGTCTTCCACCTTTGAGCCAGTTCTGTATCCAAATGGCTAGTTCTCCCTGTATTCCATGAGATCTAACCTTGCTAACCAGTCTCCCAAGGGGAACCATGATAAATGCCTTACTGAAGTCCATATAGATCACATCCACCACTCTGCCCTCATCAATCCTCTTTGTTACTTCTTCAAAAAATCAAATTTGTGAGACATGATTTCCCACGCACAAAGCCATGTTGTCTATCCCTAGTTAGGGGAGAAAGTGAGGACTGCAGATGCTGGAGATCAGAGCTGAAAATGTGTTGCTGGAAAAGCGCAGCAGGTCAGGCAGCATCCAAGGAGCAGGAGAATCGACGTTTCGGGCATGAGCCCTTCTTCAGGAATGAGGAAAGTGTGTCCAGCATACATTCCTGAGCACACATTAATTGTCAAGTAAAATTTCCTCTACATCGTTCCAACAAACATTGTGAGGGCAGATACAAGATGGGTTAGATACAAAGCAATGCTGTCTCAAGTGAGGTACAGCATGGGTCTTGTACATTTTAACATTCTTGTTGCAGTGTCTCATTGGAAGGAAACAATGATAAATCCAAAGTAAAGCTCTTTCTGCATGTAAAGCTGACTAGAAAATGCAAATGTACTAATATGACATTTTCTGTTTAGCAGGCCAGGTCCTGTCCTTCTGGAATGTAGTCACCAGATGAATAGAGTCTGAAAAACAAAATTCTAATATTGTAGTACAAAAGTAAAAATATAGGAAAAAAACAGAAAAAGGATACAGCTCTAAAGGGAGTGCAAGTTTAGTGTAAATGCAGAAAATGCTGACTGTGGCAGGGCAGGTTGAGAAAGTGTGAAATGAACCATGTGAGTTTTATAAGTAGAGGCAAAGTCTACTGATTTCAGAGTTTCAGTTGGAGTATTGTGTCCAGTTCCGGATGCTGCACTTTAGGAAGTGCATGAATCGACTAGTGTGCAGAAAAGACTGATGAGGTTCTGTCCTGGTGGCGATTGGAGGGGCGGGGCTCAACGGTGGAGGAGCGGGAAGTGGAGGAGATGCGGTGTTTCTAGTCCTTGCCTTTCCAAATACATGTAAATCCTGTCCCTCAGGATTCCCTCCAACAACCTGCCCACCATCGACATCAGGCTCACTGGTCTATTGTTCCCTGGCTTGTCCTTACCACCATGTTAGCCAATCTCTAGTCTTCCAGCACCTCACCTGTGACTATTGATGATACAAATATCTCAGCAAGGGGCTCAGCAATCACTTCACTAGCTTCCCACAGAGTTCTAGGGAACATCTCATCAGGTGCTGGAGATTTATCCACCTAAAAAGTGTTCTGAGTAATTTCAAACCTCATTGCAGTTTGACTAGCTTGCTGATCTGCCAATCAGACCAGTGGACACAAGTTAGTCTTAACTATTTCTACAGTCTGAAAAGTATAGCTATCTTAACAAAGTGAAAGAACTGAGACTCTAATCACTGCTCCCTGATTCAAACCCTGTATATCAACTGCTCTAATACAGACTCTTTGCTAATAGCTTCACACATGAATGGAGCAATAAGTCTTCTTTTAAATGAGCCTGCATTCAGAATTATCGATATACATATCTAACACTTCTTTTGCATCCTCACCAACACTATAGTCCAGCAATACCAGGCCTGATTTAACAATGAGTTCGAACCGTGAAAATAAGAGCATCATTAGTGCTAGCCAATGTTTCTAGATTTTGTAATGTCACAACTTTGGATCATGTAAACACATTCTGAAAAGGTCTACACTGTGTTCTTGCCATTGTTAATTTTCCAATGTTCTTTAAGAAAAACATAACAACCTAGTTGTAACTTCTTCAAAATTTTCTTATTAAGCTCTGCTTTCTTTAAGAGAGCATGTCTCCAATTCTAATACCTTCCATTGAAAGTGCCATAAATCTTCAAAAGTTTCTCAAATTGCCTTATGTGGTTGTTTTCTCATAATAAGCACACTGGCTAGGCTCAATTTTTTTTTAGTTGTGATGTCTATATAAATATAACTTTTATAATAAATCAGTCAATAGTTTACGTTGTACAGCAAAGATTATTTTTTTTTAGAAAAGGAGAATTGCTGAACTTTCAGTGTTCCAGTACTTTTACAGTAATCATCTCACTATCAAATCAATACAGTCATATCAATGTTTTCTCAGCAAGCAAACCTACTACCCTTCCTGTTGTTCTATTTAATTATTCATAGGATATGGGCACTCCTGGGTGGGCCAGAATTTATTGCCAGTCCCTACCTTTCCTTGACAAGATGGTGGTGATCTGCATTCTTCACGTGTTGCAATCCATATTGTGCACACCTACTATGCCATTAGGAAGGGAGTTCGAGATTTTTATCCAGTGACCCTGAAGTAATGGCAATATTTTTCCAAGTCAGGATGGTGAGTGGTTGAGAGGGGGACCTGCAGAGGATGGTGTTCCCATGTATCTGCTGTTTCTCCTTCTAAATGGAAGTGGTTGTGTTGAAACTTTATTGCTGGAACAGCACAGCAGGTCAGGCAGCATCCAGGGAACAGGAGATTCGACGTTTCGGGCACAGGCCCTTCTTCAGGAATGTGGTTGTGGGTTTGCAAGGTGCTTTCTAAGGATCTTTGATAAATTTCTGCAGTGCATCCTGTAGATAGTATATACTGCTGCTCCTGAGTGTCAGTGGTGGAGGGAGTGGATGCTTGTGGACATGGTGCTAGTCAAGTGGGCTGCTTTGTCCTAGATGGTGTCAATCTTCTTGAGTGTTGTTGGAGCTTCACCCATCCAGACAAATGGGGAGTACTCCATCATACTCTTGGCTTGTGGCTTGTGAATAGGACCCACTCCAGTTACAGGCTCCGTCCCCACTCCCAGTTCCACACCTACACCAGGTCCTAGCTCCCAGCCCTGCCAAATTTTCACCATCCCCCCAGACTTTCCCCTCACTGAGGACGAATGATCAGTCCTCAGCAAAGGTCTTACCTTTATCCCCCTCCGTCCAAGCATCAATGAATTTAATACGCATTGTGACGTTGAACAGTTCTTCTGCTGCCTCCGCCTCCAAGTTTACTTTTACAATCAGGACTCCTGCCCACCTTCCGAGGACCCCTTCGCCCACCTCCAACACACTCCATCCACCTGGACACCCCGCACTGCCCTATTACCTGCCCTTGACCTCTTCATTTCCAACTGCTGCCAAAACATTAACTGCCTCAAACTGTCTACCCCCCCCTCCCCCACTCCAACCTCTCACCCTCACAACACACAGCCCTCCACTCCCTCTGCTCCAATCAAACCAGCACATAAAGGGGTTGCAGTGGTAGTCTGGCGCACTGACCTCTACACCACTGGAGCCAGATGCCAACTCGAAAACACCTCCTCCTACCACCCCTTCGACCATGACCGCACCCCCCATCACCAAACCATCATCTCTCAGACCATACAGAACATCATCACCTCAGGAGATCTCCCACCCACAGCTTCCAACCTCGTAGTCAGGGAACCTCACACTACCCATTTCTACCTCCTTCCCAAGATCCACAAGCCTGACCACCCTGGCCGATCCATTGTCTCCTGCCCCACCGAACTCATCTCCACCTACCTCGATACTGTCCTATCCCCCTAGTCCAGGAACTCCCCACATACAATCGAGACACCACCTATGCCTTCCACCTCCTCCAAGACTTCCGTTTCTCCGGCCCCCAATGCCTCATCATCACCATGACATCCAATCCCTCTACACCTCCATCTGCCATGACCAGGGCCTCCTAGCCCTCCGTTTCTTCCTCTCCCGACATCCCCAACAGTACCCTTCCACTGACACTCTCATTCGTTTGGCCGAACTGGTCCTCACACTTAACAATTTCTCCTTCAAATCCAGACCTAAGGGGTGGCCATGGGCACCCATATGGGCCCCAGCTATGCCTGTCTCTTTGTTGGCTACATAGAACAGTCTATCTTCCGTAGTTACACCAGCACCACTCTCCACCTCTTCCTCCGCTACATTGATGACCGCATTAGTGCCACCTCGTGCTCCTGCGAGGAGGTTGAACAGTTTATCAACTTCACCAACACATTCCACCCCAACCTTAAATTCACCTGGACCATCTCTGACACCTCCCTCCCCTTCCTGGACCTCGCCATCTCCATTAATGACGACTGACTTGACACTGACATTTTTTACAAACCCACCGACTCCCATAGCTACCTGGATTACACCTCTTCTCACCCTACCTCCTGCAAAAATGCCATCCCGTATTCCCAACTCCTCCGCCTCAGTCGTATCTGCTCCCAGGATGGCCAGATGCACCACAGAACTCACCAGATGGCCTCCTTCTTTAGAGATCGCAATTTCCTTTCCAACGTGGTTGAAGATGCCCTCATCCACATCCCACACTTCCGCCCTCAAACCCCACCCTCTAACCGTAACAAGGACAGAACCCCCCTGGTGCTCACCTTCCACCCTACCAACCTTCGCATTAACTGCATCATCCGCCAACATTTCCGCCACCTCCAAACTGACCCCACCACCAGAGATATATTTCCCTCCGCACCCCTTTCCGCCTTCCACAAAGACTGTTCCCTCCATGACTACCTGGTGAGGTCCACACCCCCCAACAGTCCACCCTCCCTTCCTGGCATCCTCCACTGCTACCGCAGGAATTGCAAAACCTGCGCCCATTCTTCCTCACTCACCTCCATCCAAGGCCCTAAAGGAGCCTTCCACATCCATCAAAGTTTCACCTGCACATCCACCAATATCATTTATTGTATCCGTTCTTCCCGATGCGGTCTCCTCTACATTGGGGAGACTGGATGCCTCCTAGCAGAGCGCTTTAGGGAACATCTCTGGCTCACCCACACCAATCAACTCCACCGCCCTCTGGCCCAACATTTCAACTCCCCCTCCCACTCTGCCGAATACATGCAGGTCCTGGCCCTCTTCCACCGCTGCTCCCTCACCACCCAACGCCTGGAGGAAGAACGCCTCATCTTCCACCTCGGAACACTTTAACCCCAGGGCATCATGATGAAGGGTTTTGCCTGAAACGTCGATTTTCTTGCTCCTTGGATGCTGCCTGACCTACTGTGCTTTTCCAGCCCCACACTGATCTAAACTCTGGTTTCCAGCATCTGCAGTCCTCACTTTTGCCTTTTGCGAGTCATTTTAGACATTTTAAAATTTTAAAAAATGACAATTTTACAATGAACTTGGTGTTGAGCTCATTTGTGCTATTTAGGAACCACAGAAATATGGATGCTTATATTTACATGATCTGGTCCAGCGGTTTCAATTTTAAGTACCTTCAACCAGTGAGAAAGATGCCTTGGGGAGTTGTTGATGGACATGCTGATGGACTGGACTGAGGGAGTTGATTTGATTTATTGTCACGTGCACCTAAGTACAGTGAAAAGCTTTGTTTATGATCAGTAAAGGCAGATCATAGTAAACAAGGACATACAATTCATAGGGTGAAAAAGAACTTGGATAGAGTAAGGTAAACAGGTTAAACTGTACAGGATGTGCGCTATGCAAGATCAACGTTGACGAAATCAGCATTATTTGAAGTTGGAGAAGTCCATTCATCAGTCTAGTAATGGCCAGGAAGAAGCTGTTCTTGAACCTACTGAATTCCTTTTCTGCCCAGAGCCATTTTAATTTCACATTGGCCTTGGCATCAGTGACAGCCAGATGGGAGTCAACTTTGACATCACAGCCTGATGATGTCAGTGGCTGTTGCAATGTGATTGCAACATCTTAGGGAGGAAATGGCACAGAAGAGGTGTGAGGAAACTTTGAAAGATGAACCACAATGGAAGGTACAAACAAGCATTATGGACGCTGGACATCTGAAGTAAGAACAGAAAATGCTGGAAACAGTCAGCAGATCAGGTAGGATCATGAGTGTTTCAGGTCAACAATCCTTTGCCAGAACTGAGCACCCTATACTTTCACTACAGCTCTTGTTCTGTCTGTTGCTACAATCGAACTGAAGCATTGGGGCGAATTTGCCCAGTTACATTAAGACGGCAGTGGAATCCAGGAAAATTGTACTGAGAACGGTCCAGTGGGCAGCCTGTCTATCTCCCTGTGCTTTTTCCGGAACTGGGCTCACAGCAGCAACAATAACTCGGCAGAATTGCAATCGAGCTGATTTTAAGGTGGCCCTGCAATATGAATTGTGTGCTGCCTGCATCAAAATGGGACCCTGCAACCCAGACCTGTGACAGGAGGTGGCTGCAACACAAGGTGATCGAAATGCTTCAGATAGGAAGCTCCAAGGCTATCCAGTACAGAGTTTTCAGGGATAGATGGCTGCCACTTTCCTGGTCTCTAAAACTGCCCTGGAACTGATGCTTGCACCAATGTTTCCCTGCCCCTTCACTCCAGTTGCTTGGAGCTCATCAGGTGCTTCCACACTCAAATTAGCTGCTTCCTCTCACAATGGCCACACTGGTCACTGCACCCACCTCCAGGATTCCCCCACCCTCCTTTAAAGCTGACATCGAAAACAGAGGCAATCTGCTCATTGGCCAACTCCCCTGAAATTTAGTGTGATAAGGCACGGTGTTGTTTCCCTATCCGAGATTTCCCCCAATATCAGGTTCCTGATGCTTGTGGCAAAGTGCAGTCACTTGATAACTCGTCCACAGATGCTGCCAGATTCAATGAGTGCTTCCAGTCATTTCTGCTTTTATTTTAAAATAGGCAGAGGTCAGACTTCAGAAAGGAGAATGCCTTTTGCAGTGACAAATCAAGGGGCTCAGCAAGAAGTTGTTGGGCCTCCCCTTCCCCGCTTCCTTTAAGCACTGGCATTAACTGATTATCAAAAATATCTTAAACACTAGTGCTGAATTCGCACTGAATATCATCCCGCCCAGCTTCTGGTATCCTTCAATCTCCTGTGCTGATTTCCTGCTAACCCTGATATCAGCCTTGTTGCTTGTTGATGTTGGACAGCACTGGAAGATACGTGAGTTGTGGCCTGCATCTCACAGTGAGTTCCCAATGGAGTTGTCTTTCTCACCAAATAAAAATCAAGGCCATTTATCTCCCCAGTCTGACATTACACTTCTCATAATGGTCTTCTGTTTCCTACTTCTTACCATTTTGTTTTATATTCACTTCCCCTTTCGACCAGAGATTCCAAGTGGATTTTAGCTTAATTAGAAATCTTTCATGCAGAGCTTTAACAAAAGCTTTAGTGAAAATCAAATCTATTACCTACATTTTTTTCTATAGCATACCCAAAGGAGTCATTATTTTACTTGTTATTGATGTTAGGCTAAATACCTTTATGATATTTATTGCTCCCTTTAAAATGTAGGCTGTACACAACCTCATCATTACCCAAAAGTTCATCCATGATGGTTATTTTACATATTGCAATCTGCAGGTAAAATATCAGAATAATATGACAGGTTTTTTTTGAGAAATGTGCTGCATTTTCACGGGGTATTCAATCCTCCTCAGCACGTAATCGTTCAGCATTCTTTTAATAAATGCATGAGGGGGCTTTAGAAGTAATACACAGGTTTTTAATATTTATTTTTTGATGAATGCAAATGAGATTATCCAGCTGCAAAATTATATTAAATTATGTTAAACTACCACGCAGAGCGGAAATGAAAGCAAAGCTGTATTCAAAGTTAGCTTTATTACAACGATGTTCTGGAACATTCCATCTGGTTCATTGAGCGGCAGGGTGCAGCATGATCCTGTCATACACTGAGGGGAATGGTCAATCAGTGTGGACAGTCCCTGTTCCTTTGTAATGCAGCACATTCCCAAAGGCAGGTTAGTGTGTAATGTAGCTGAGGACTAATCTCGTGGTGACACTGCCAGAGAAATGACAAAATCAAAGTTGACATCTGTCAGGATGCATCTTGTCTAGCCGTCCAATCCAGGCAGAGGCTTACTCGCAGCCACTCCTTGTGATGAGCGGCTGTAAGCAGGAATCCACAGACAAAATTAAGATGCAAGAGGATGCAAGGGCAGGACTAACTACTGTGGATCCTCCAAACATTCTTGTTCCTGTAACTTAAAATAATAAAGCTTTGGGTAAATCTCTTAATCTTTCCAAACTGCGGGGCTATTTATCCTTTAGGGCACTCTGCTGGCATCTGGAGAATTGGAATTAATGATAACAGTGACACAATGTGTATTTATAAATGCATTATCAAATCAGGATTGGTAGCCCTGCTAGGAAGAAATGATAACATATTTCAGAAATATCCTTTCTGTAAATAACCATGTCCAGCAGTTAAGATCCACACTCCTTATGCACAGGATGACGTTTGATGCTGAGACAATGATCAAGCCAGATTAACATCGGATGTCATCAACTTAAATTTTATAGATCCTATTTACATTCTGTAGTGTGTTTACGATATTAGAGTGTCATTAATACAGCAAGCTAAAAGGAGAAAATAGAAGGACAGAAAAGAAAGAATGAGAAATACGAATAAATATCTGTAATAAACATAATAATATTTGAATTGAATATATAATTACAGTGCTGAGGCACAAATTCTATTCACTACCTGTTGCTCTTGTTAGGCAATGTCCAAAGAAAGGGGTTGTTCTGGTGAACTACAACATGCTATATAGTTTAGTGATCAATTTCTGATTGATCTCTTGACGCATAATGATAGTTTTTAAAGCTTGTCTGTTGCTAACCTGTGTCTAATTGTTTTTGCGTTGGGGAACATGTGATGTGTCCCTAAGGAGTGAGTGTGCGCACTCCATAGCAAATCAAACTCCGCTTGTAATTATAGTGTTGGGTTCCTATATGTATAATGGCAAGGAAAACTATTTGATGCTTTTACGCACAACCAGAGAAAAGAGAACATTCAAATTACAATTTCCCTCCAACAATACTTGAATTGTGCAATGGCTACAGTACTGAGTGAATAATCCAATGGTTCAGAATTCACATCTAACTGTGATAAACTGAATGAAGGGCTCACACCCGAAACATCAATTCCTCTGCTCCTTGGATGCTGCCTGACCTGCTGTGCTTTTCCAGCACTTCTGATTCTGATCTCCAGCATCTGCAGTCCTCACTTCCTCCCTGACACATTGGAACCTCTGTTAAATATGGTCTAGGAAGCAGCAAAATGTTCAGACCAATCAAGTCTTTGTCTGTGTACTCTTCAAAAATAATGATCAGTTGTCTAGATCTCCTATACTCACACTGTGACCACACTGTGACCACACTTTATTTCTCTTGCCTTTAACTCACTAACCTATTGCTAAAAGTTGACATCTTCGCTGTATCAAAGACTAATTCTGGTGCTATATAGCCTCACAACCATCTGTGCACAAACCTGCTTTCTGTTCCCCATTCCTAACTCAGATGTTTCTATTGTTACCTATGTTAAGAGCAGAGACAACTAGAAGTCAAACAAATTAATCAATTGTACATCTTTAAATGAAATTCTTTCCTAACTGAGATGCCAAGTGTTGCAGTGATAGAGTCAGGAGGCCTGAGTTCAAGTTACACCTGCTCCAAAATTGTGCAATAACATCACTGAACAGGTTGATTATAAAATACATTCCCATCAGCTGACAAAGTACTTCATTGACTCTATATCTCAAGGTGTCAAATTTCCTTAATGCGTAGCACAAAAGAAAACAGTCAATTGGAAGCTCAGTAACTGGGAAATGGTTCACAAAATCTGCATTAAAACTTTTTAAATATGATTGAAGGGCTTCGTTTGAAACTAGTTAGCAATTACAAGCCGTATCTAAATTACAATACCTTATAATACCAGCTAGTAATTTGGTGTCCTTTCTTACATTTTAAACAGAACATAAGTATTTAAAACAACTCCCCTCCCTTGAACAAGGTTGTACTCACCTGACTCTCACCAGCAGCCATCATTACTGTGGGTTGACCTAGAGATCTTCCTATTCTTATAGAATATAGAACATAGAAGAATACAGCGCAGTACAGGCCCTTTGGCCCTCGATGTTGCGCCGATCCAAGCCCACCTAACCTACACTAGCCCACTATCCTCCATATGCCTATCCAATGCCCGCTTAAATGCCCATAAAGAGGGAGAGTCCACCACTGCTACTGGCAGTGCATTCCATGAACTCATGACTTGCTGAGTAAAGAAAGCGAGTTCTGGTTTGTTTCACCATATTTCCCACACTACCATGACTTCACCTTATTCACTATTGCTTTGGAATTTCCTGGGATCATGAAAGGTTTTACATAAATGCAATTTTTTTTTTATTGGGCACAATACAGCATGCATGTGTTAGCAATGGACTCATCTCACCTCCACAGCCAGGGTGTTTCGGCAGCATCATTCCAAGCCTGTAAATCACAAGATATCAATGTTTATTCTCAGTCAGGTTTGAACTTGAAGGAGAAAATCTGTTAGTTTATGGAGTCTTGACAACTTGGAAAGTTTATGGCTTCCAGACCAAAATGTAGATATTTTAAGCCAGTGTGATTAGATTAGATTCCCTACAGTGTGGAAACAGGCCCTTCAGCCCAACAAGTCCACACCAAATTTTCCAACCCACCCAGACCCATTCCCCTACTCCCTACGAATGCATCTATCACTATGGGCAATTTAGCATGGCCATTCACCTGACCTTTGGACTGTGGGAGGAAACCCATGCAGACACAGGGAGAATGTGCAAACTCCACACAGACGGTCACCTGAAGCTGGAATCGAACCCGGGTCCCTGGCGCTGCGAGGCAGCAGTGGTAATCACTGAGCCACCGTGCCATAATAATAGCTCAATCCAATGTCGATTTTATTTTGGTGACTGAGAATCCTTCGATCACAGTGGTTTACAGTTTGATTGGCTGCTTATGAAATCTACGGCTTTCCCCTCGTCCACCTCCTTAGTCACCTTCTCAAAGAATTCAATAAGGTTTGTGAGGCACGACCTGCCCTTCACAAAACCATGCTGACTATCCTTGATCACATTATTCCTATCCAGATGTTCATAAATCCTATCCCTTACAATTCTCTCTAAGACTTTGCCCACAACAGAAGTGAGACTCTTCTTGGTGCTTCTCCACGTTTCGCTGGGTGAGACAGTCAGCTCTTCCTGAGTAGCACACGTTATGACTGAACTCTGCTTCCTTCTCCTCGCTTGCACCAAACCCACTTACAAGTGCCATTCATTCACACTCTGTTTGAGTATTTCAAAGATCTCTGGAAAGTCTTTCTGGAACCCAGTTCGAGAAATACTACACTAAGGAAAGCATGCCGCTATGTCGGAAACTTCAGGAAGCAATAGATTTGAAGTGGTAAGGCTTCCTGTGCAGAGAATTACTCAATGAGAGAACAATTCACCAAGTTATGGTTTGTCCAATTTTCCAGTGGATACATTTTAATGGAGAGCATGCCAGTCTGGAGGTGAACACCCACCAGATGAAGCTTAATGATGGGAATCCTATTTCACAAAATCAGTCAATATGCATCCCAATAAAGTCTTGCATTTTGCAACAAAATGAAGTTATCTATAACAAACACTGCTAGGCTGTGTTGGTGTCTCGCACTGATATATCACTTATTATTCTCCACGCCAGGGTTTGTTTCCAAATAAATAAAAGTTAAAAATCACACAACACCAGGTTATAGTCCAATAGGTTTAATTGGAAGCACACTAGCTTTCGGAGCACCGCTCCTTCATCAAGCGGCGCTCCGAAAGCTAGTGTGCTTCCAATTAAACCTGTTGGGCTAAAACCTGGTGTTGTGTGAGTTTTAACTTTGTACACCCCAGTCCAACACTGACATCTCTAAATCAAATAAATAAAATGGTGACTCAGAGACAATGAAGAGTAATCGAAGTAACAGGAGCTGTTGCAGTTTGTAAAGTCTTGTACTGGATAGGGAGCTCCCTTGGGCATTCCATATATCTGATACGGCTGAACATTGACAAACATGAGGCTCACTGGGTGCGAACTACCAAAGATTTTAAAAGAATATTCACATTTTCTAAGCCTGCAATTTCCAAATGCCCCACTGTACTGGATGCTCAAGGTGCATCCTGAGACATTTTTCCCAGCCAGGTTGATATGTGAAAAGCTTGTCCCTTTTTAATTCGGTCAGCACTGGAGTTCATAGGTAGTCAGATTCAAACCTCTACAGTGGGAAAACTGCCGACTGGTTTTGAACATATTTGCACAATTTTCTGTTTTTGAAAATAAGTGTGGAAGTGGGTGTCATCTCAGGACAGGTTGAGCTTTTCAGCATGATTGTGCTGTTCCCAGCTCATTGCATTTCACATGCAGGTAAAACAGCAAATTTTATGATCAGGCAAATGGGCAGGAAGTCCTGCCCTCCAACAAAAATGTTCACATTCCAACATCTGGCTGCCATTTTTAAAAAACACTTGGACAACATTTCAGTTCCTGATGCCCAGGAGCATCAGTGGGACCTTGGCACTTCACCCCATCGACCCTGAAGAAGTTGGAACCATGCCAGAAGATGGATTCTATACTTCAGCAATGTGTGGGATGTCTGTCACAGAGGGATGTGCTGTTTCCTAGGAATAGCAACAAGAGGCCAGTCTGAGTGACCAAGGCACATAGACTGTCTATGGAGGTCAGTTGCACAGGAACTAGAGGAGGATTGAATACAGTGTAGGTTTCTGATGGAGTCCTGTGCTCCAAGTCAATGTGGAGTAAATCTCTTCACTGTTGGTTTAGACTGATGTCGATACAATGACCTTAAGGTTCACGTACTTGTACTGTTTTATCATGAATATTGCCCTATCCCAATTAAATGTGCAATGTCATGAATATGTCTCTGTTTATCACTAATGATTATCTTCTGCTCTTTTAAACCAAGGAAAATGTGGCACAAACAAAAACAGAAATTGTTGGAAAAACTCAGCAGATCTGGCAACATCTATGGAGACAAGTCAGAGTTAACATTTCAGGTTCAGTGACCCTTTTTTGTTTAGTGGAAATACGTTCCTTCTTCCATTTTCTGCCAGTGCCCTACTTTAAATTGCTTTGGTGGTCACCCTGTAAAGCCTCTGAGTTGGGACTGAACAGTAAAACAGTTGCACAATGGTTACATTCAGCAAAAGATTGTTAAAAGTCAAGTGGATTTTGGGGAGTCAATGTAATCAATACTTGCAATGAGCTAAACAGAAAAGTCAATTCAGTCATCTTTGCTGTGAATTTGCATATGTGCACACGGCATGTTAGTCACAAACACAGCTGGCACACACAAGATTAGGTACCAAGCATCTCCAGTATACCCCTGACAACGTCTCAGCAAAAGTCTGCATGGAACAAGGTACAATCACAAAGTTGACTTGGAATGAACACCTCACAGGAATATCAGGCAATCACATCACATCAAGCTTTATTGATTTGCACCAACTCCAACTCTTTGACCAATTCAGCTACCTTTCAATCCGAATTTCCCTCGTATCATACTATTTTTACTGCTACTGCACACTATCAATCATAGCTCTGGAGATTCACATCTCCATCTCCAGCCACCAAAGCAGTATAGTACTCATTAACCAGGCTAATGTCTCCTAATGCTTCTCATTCTGCAGGAGAAGAATGCGGCATATAGTGGACGGTGGCTGATGCAAGGTTCTCATCCTCTTCAAGGAGGAGACCAGAGAATTTATAGCCAAGGAAATGGAGCAAGCCTGTGCTGAAGACAAGAGTGAATTCGTGTGTGGCCATCTAGAGAGTTCAATGATTGGAATTGGACAGTAAAGCAGAAGATTTGACCCCACAACTTGATGCATTCATCACTGATTATGCAGCTGACATTAAGTGCCCAGGCTCTTACATGAGGACTAATGGTCTGCTAATAGCTATGGTTCTGTACCCTGGCTGGATTTGATGCATTCAGCAGAGAAGAGGAGGAAAAGGGAACAAAATGAAAAGAAATCTTGTAATACTACACCAGTAGGAAATCTGCCAACACATGCCTAGAGTTAGATTTTACAGATATTTTGAGGTTTGTTCTGTACAGACCATTTGTGAAATTTAATCTTGCATATTCCTGAAGTTAAACAGTACAGCCAAGTTTCTGCCTGATACACAGGTGGCTCACTGTAAGTATAATGCACACAGAGTGACATGATGAGAATGTAACACTTACAATCCATCTACCGAATGGCAAGCTAATTAACATCATGTTTACATGTGTACTGCTATTTCCCATATGTGCTGAGCTGAGACTTTGCTCCTCATCCTACGGCACATGTTCATATTTAAGACTGGCAGCTCATGGAACTTTTCAAAAACAAAATCTGCTTGTCAATGGAATCCTCAGCAACAGCCAATAAAAATAGAAGTAAATCAATGGACTCATCATGTGATTATGTACAGGACTGCAATGAAATCACAATTGGTGTTTATTGTTGTTGTGACATTAACTCATCTTCCTTGGTTAAGTACACTTTTCTGAATGACACTGACTAGAAATGTGCTTGATGCATGTTTAAAAAGTCAAATATAAAAGGCTGCTAGAAAAGAAATTAAGCGTACGTGGCCACTTAAAATTAAATACATGTGTATGTTTGTGCAAAAATGCTTTTTCTGTCTTTCCAATGAGCTGAAATTAGTTGCTGAGTAATTGTTAGTTTACCCAAAAGCTCTGTGCGGGTTCATGCGGGGAAGGTTGCGATGTGGCAGTCAATAAAACAAGGTAAGGTAATATAGAAATGCAAATGAAACTGACAGATATGAGGGAATTTCAACAACTCAGCCTTCTCCCAATTTTTGATAAATGGCCATTTTGGTCCATAAAGTAGCTATAAAGTTTGTCTCTTGGACACACCATAATTGTGCGTTGTGCTTGGTCGGTGATGGTAGTCAATTTTTGAGCTTTAAAGTATTGCTAGACCTAGGAACAAATGCCTAAGGAAACACTGAATCACTGAATCCCCCACTATTAATATTCTGGGGGTTACCATTGACAAGAACTTGAACCGGTTTGATATTTGCCAGATCAATATAGTGGCTACAAAAGCAGGTCAAAGGTGAGGATTATTGCATTAAGTGACTCATCTACTGACTCTCCAAAGCTTATGCACCATCTACAAGGCACAGATCAGGCATGTGATGGACTACTCCCCACCTACTTGAATGAGTGCAGCTCCAACACCATCCAAGACTAAGCAGCCCGCTTAGTAGGCACATTCACAAACATTCAGTCACTCTGCTTTCAATATTCAGTAGCAGCAGAGTGTACCATCTTAAAGACACACTGTAGAAATTCGCCAAAGATGCTTAGGCAGCAGCTTCCAAACTCATGATCACTACCACCTAGAAGGACAAGGGCAACAGATATAAGGGAACATCACTACCTGCAAGTTTCCCTCCAAGTCACTCATCATCCTGACTTGGAAATAAGGCACTGCTCCATTGTTACTGGGTCAAAATCTTTGAATTCCCTTCCTAAAAGTATTGTGAGTCTACCTACAGGTCATGTACTATAACAGTTCATGAAGGCAGCTCACCACCACCTTCTCAAGGGCAATTCTGGAGGGACAATAAATGCTAGTTCAGACAGCAATACCTATGTCACACGAATGAATAAAATAAAATTCTTTGATGAACTTGGCATGACGCAATGGCCCAACAATACATTGTCACAGGATAAGTTATCCAGGATTGTAAGCCAAGGATACTGCCTGCTTTTATTTTATTGTACAGAGTGTTCATTAAACCATCACCCAGTTATACAGCTCCTTCATAGCAGCTCATATACTTTCGTTAGTGTGCACACATTTCAGCTCCAAACTATGGGTAAAGTGATTGACACATTGGCACCATCTTAAATTTTACACATAACATCAATGTAACACTAATAGCTACTTGATGAATGGCCATTTGCTACCACTGAGGATGGAGGTTGGACAGATGTCAATCATTGAGTTTGCTGCTTCACCATCAAGCACTTCAGAAGAGCTCAAAATTACCAATACTATTTTCGCTGGTATGAGTTATGACAGGATGCTAAAGTGATTCAGTGTCACAAAATAACATAATTGCTACAGTGCAGAAAGAGACCATTCAGGCCATTGTGCATACACTAGTTCGACTGCTGACTCCATATTCACCACATTATATGGTGTTAAATGCCTACATATGATAAACAATGGGATGCAATGATATATTGAAAAACAATGTTTACTGCAACTGGGGTGCTACTATCAGCCACCTAACATGTTTTAAAATATTATTTTATATATATTATTTAACATTATCTTTTTTGATAACAGTTAATAGTTAAACAGTTTTGTCAACATGTAGACGAACAAACTGGGTAGACAATAATGAAGCACTGATATCGAGACAACCTATTTAACAAATCTCCACTTCCAGCACAGAGCCTCACTGGAAGATAACAGGAGTGTAGAGGAGGTAGGTTCAGGAGCAACCACTTCCAAGTATGCACAATACAAGCAGAAGTAGGGGAATTCCATCCTGTGAGCCTGCTCCACCATTCAATAAGATCATAGCCGCTCGGTTTGTGTTTCAAATTCCTGACTTCTATCTACCCCTTATAATCTTTAATTCTCCTGCCTAACAAGACCTACCCTTCCACCTTAAAAATATTCAATGACTCTTTCTCTTCCATCTTCTGAGGCAGGGAGGTTTATCCTCTGAGGCAAAGAATTCTCGTTATCTCTGTCATAGAGGCATAGGGTAAGGGAGATGTACAGCACGGTAACAGACCCTTCACTCCAACACGTCCATGCCGACCAGATATCCTAACTAATCTAGTCCCATTTGCCGGTACTTGGCCTATATCCCTCTAAACCCTTCCCATTCATGTACCCCTTCTAGATGCCTTTTAAATCCTGTCACTGTACCAGCCCCCATCACTTCCACTGGCAGCTCATTCCAACACACACCACCCTCTGCATTGAAAAGTTGCCCCCAGGACCATTGTAAGTATTTCACTTTCACCCTAAACCTATGCCCTCCAGTTCTGGACTTCCCAACCCCAGAGAAAAGAAAATCGTCTATATCCCCTATCCACATCCGTCATGATTTTATAAACCTCTATAAACCTTTGAGGTCACCCCTCAGCCTCTGACCCTCCAGGGAAAAGAGCCCCAGCCTATTCAGCTCTCTCTATAGCTCAAACCTTCCAACTATGGCAACATCCTTATAAATAGTTTCTGAACCTTTTCAAGTTTCACAATATTCTGTCGATAGGAGGGAGACCAGAATTACACAGACTATTCGAAAAGTGTCCTAACCAATGACCTGTACAGCTGCAAAAAAGATCTCCCAACTCCTGTATTCAGTACTCTGACCAATAAAGGAAAGCATACCAAGCACCTTTTTCACTTTCCTATCTACCTGTGACTCCAATTTCAAGGAACCATGAACCTGTACTCCAAGGTTTCTTAGTTCAAAAGCAATCCCCAGGACCTTCTCATTAAGTATATAAGTCCTGCTCTGATTTGCCTTTCCCAAAATGCAGCACCTCACATTTATCTAAACTAAACTCCATCTGCCACTTCTCGGCCCATTGGCCCATCTGATCATGATCCCATTGTACTCTGAGGTAACCTCCTTCGCTGTCCACTACACCTCCAATTTTGGTGTCATCTGCAAACTTACTAACTACATCTCCTCTGTTCACATCCAAATCATTTATATAAATGACAAAAAGCAGTGGACTCAGCACCCATCCTTGTGGCACACCACTGGACACAGGTATCCAGTCAGAAAAACAACCCTCCACCACCACCCTCTGTCTTCTACCTTGAGCCAGTTCTGTATCCAACTTGCTAGTTTTCTCTGTATTCTATGAGATCTAACCTTGCTGACCAGTTTACCATAAGAAACCTTGTCGAACGCCTTACTTAAGTCAATATAGATCACGCCCTCCACACTGCCTTCATCAGTCCTCATTGTTACTCTTTAAAAAACTCAATCAAATTTGTGAGACATCATTTCCCACGCACAAAGCCATGTTGACTATCTCTAATCAGTCTTTGTCTTTCCAAATACATGTGCATCCTGTCCCTCAGGATTCCCTTCAAAACTTGCGCATCACTGATCTCAGGTTCATCGGTCTTAGTGGGAATACATTAGCCAGCCTCCAGTCTTCCAGCACCTCATCTGTGACTATCAATGAGACAATTATCTCAGCAAATGACCCAGCAATCACTTCCCTAGCTTTCCACAGAAGTCTGGGGCACACCTGATCAGGTCTTGGGGATTTATCTACCTTTTTGCATTTTAAGACATCCGGCACCTTCTCCTCTGTAATATGGACATTTTTCAAGATATCACCATCTATTTCCCCACATTCTGTATCTTCCATGTCCTTCTCTACAGTAAACACTGATGCAAAATACTTGATAAGTATCTCTCTCATCTCGTTCAGTTCCACACATAGGCTGCCTTGCTGATCTTTGAGGGACCTTATTCTATTCCCAGTTACCCTTTTGTCCTTAATTTTTTAAAGAGTCCCTCTGAATTCTCCTTAACCCTATTTGCCAAAGCTATCTCAAGTCCCCATTTTTCCCTCCTGATTTCCGTCTGAAGTGTACTCCTACTGTTTTCATAATCTTCTAAGATTTAACTCGATCTCTGCTGATTATACCTGACATATGCTTCCTTCTTACTCTTAAACAAACCTCAATTTCTTTAGTCATCCAGCATTCCCTACACCTACCATCCTTGCCTTTCATCCTAATAGGAATATACTGTCTCTGGACTCTTGTTATCTCATTTCCCAGCCATCCCTTTACCTGCAAATATCTGCCCCCACTCAACTTTTGAAAGGTTTTGCCTAATAATTGTCAAAATTGGCCTTCCTCCAATTTTGAACTTCAACTTTCAGATCACATCTATCCTTTTCCATCACTGACATCTCAGTCACCTGCCCTGACTTATTTCCCAAGAGTAGGTCAAGTTTTGTACATTCTCTATTAGGTTCATCGACATACTGAATCAGAACAGTTTCTTGTTCACACTGAACAAATTCCTCTCCATCTAAACCCCTGTTCTGCAAGGGAAAACTCTAGTACTAAATGGTGCCCCCCAGTCCCTCTTAATTCTGACAGACCCAAAAGAGGAAAGATCCTGTCCATCTCCATCTTTTCATCTCTTATACACCTCACTTAAGTTATCCCTCACTCTTCTAAATTCCAGTGGAACAAGCCCAGTCTCTCTAACCTCTCCTCATAAGGCAACTCGTTCTCAGTGTCAATGTCGTACTTCTCATCTAAACCTCCTCCAATGCATTTATATCTTCTTGAGATAAGGGCTCCAAAACTGCTTACAGTATTTGAGATGTGGTCTTATCAACGCCCTGTATAACTGAAGCAGTAACATCCTTACCTTTATGCTCAATTCCTCTCGTAGTAAAGGATGACATTCCATGACCTTTATTATTTTCTTGCTGCACCCACACATGAATGTTTTGTGACTCATATATCAGAGCATTCAGATCTTTCTGCATCTTGGAATTCTGCATTTATTTCATTTATGCAATACTCTGTTCTTTTTTATTCTTGCTGCCAAAGTGAACAATTTCACATTTTCTTACATTAAACTTCATCAGCTAAATGGTTTCCCACTTACTCCACATGACTGTATAGGTCTGGAAACTCCTTATATCCTCTTCACAACATACTTTCTGAACTATCTTTGTGTCACCTGCAAATTTAGCTATTATCCCCTCACCGATGTAACTGACATAAATTGCAACAAGTGGAGACCCGAACATAGATGGCTCATCGCTTTCTGGAAAATAGAGAAAGACACATTTATGTACACATTGTTTTCTGACAGCCAATCAATCTTTTTTCCAGGCTGGTATGTTACATCCTATCCAATGTGCTTTGACTTTGCATTTGATATGGCACCTTGTCAAACTCCAGCACATCTTCACAACACAGCCTCTATCACCTGCCTGGTCTTTTGAACTCAGAAGTAAATTATCCATTTGTGGGTGAGATATAAAGGCTGCGAGTAACTTGAGTGTAACATGTTCTGGTGAAAAAGGGGGAGACGATTTTTTTTATGGACCAGACCAGACCCCCTCAAAACATATTAAGAAGGTAGTCTAGGTTCTAACCTTCTGTTATTTTAAATGCAAATGTAATATGCTGTGTTCCAGATACGATTCAACTGGTCAAGGTACTTGATATTAAGCAAAACACAATTTATTTAAACACGCATTTGTGGGTGGCACGGTGGCACAGTGGTTAGCACTGCTGCCTCACAGTGCCAGAGACCCGGGTTCAATTCCCAACTCAGGCGACTGACTGTGTGCAGTTTACACATTCTCCCCGTGTCTGCGTGGGTTTCCTCCGGGTGCTCCGGTTTCCTCCCAAAGTCCAAAGATGTGCACGTCAGGTGAATTGACCATGCTAAATTGCCCGTAGTGTTAGGTAAAGGGGTAAATGTATGGGAATGCTTGGGTTACGTTTCGGCGGGTGGGTGTGGACTTGTTGGGCCGAAGGGCCTGTTGGGCCGAAGGGCCACACTGTAAGTAATCTAATCACACTCACTAAAATACAACAAAAGCAAGAAGAACTTATAATATCAACTCTATTGGAAAACTTAATAGAATAATAGATACAATAACTATTACTAATTAATTGTTTCAATATAGCAACATCCCATACACCCCTTAGCAAAATACAGAAAATAGAATTGTCTCACAGGTAACTCCAGCAACCCAGGAGGAAAAACATCAAGAGAAAACTCAGAGAAAGTAGCAGCCAGGAGTCATTCACTGTACTTTTAACCCTGTTGAGACTTCAACAGCAACTAACGCTGAATCTCAAAGCTCAAAAATCTCAAAATCCTGGTTTGTAAGAGCTGGCCACACCCATCCAAGTTGCTTCTATTGTTCCAACTTAAAAAAGAACAAACTGTTTACTTTACAGGCTTTCCAACTAGACAGCTCGACACCTCAGTCTTAAAACCTTACTTTAAAAAAGACCAGAATAAAATAACATCTTAAGGTCACAGCATCGCAATTTATACACTGGATATGTGCAAAGAAATGATTTTGGAACCAACATGGTGGGTTCATCTTATATGCAAGATTGATGTAATACACTGTGAACCAGAGTATCTTTCATTCCATTTTTGCACATTTGGAGGTAACTCACTATTTACAACCTGAAACTATAAATCTCAATTCCTCCAATATTCGCTTTTAATCAATTAAATCTAATTCAGTGGCATGCATCCATTGACTTCATCCATCAAGGTCCTGTGTTAGAAGTAGAACCTCACAACTTGTCACTCGTAACTTGGGTCTACCAGATGCTTGTTCCTCAAAGCGAGAAGTTTTATTGAACTTTTGTTTTGGGGCTGGCAAAACATCATTCACATTTAGAAAGATGAAAAGAACTAAATTCAACAACAGGGGTTAAATTTACAGTGACGTTTTACATTTCTTCAGTATGTCAAATTAGGACAAGCTGGTAATAAGGCCCTAATTATTCTTCCCCATGACCTAGATGCACATGGTAAAAATTATTGGCTTCATAGATTTGATGACAGCTGATGGAGCCATCCTCTCACAGATGTTCTGAAAAGGTTGCCATGATTGCAATTACACAGCCCACACAGAGCTAAGGATCATAAGGAGGTCTTTCCGTCGCACTTGTAACACAGTGAAGCCTCATCCCAGCCCCTCATGTCAGTACCACCCTATTAGCATCAAGATCAGATATTAAAAGTAGAGCTGCATTCTGGGAAAGGCATCATTTTACAGCAAATAATTACAGGGTTTGTGTAATAATGCTGCTGTTAAATCTACAGTTCTTCGCTGAATACGAAGAGTGATTTGACTGCAGTGACCTGTTGTATGCTCACCTTCTTTTGTATAATCTATTTATTCAAACTGAAATTGGCTACAGGAATGCTGACAAGAAGATTGTCCTTGACTCTGGAGTTCTTGAAAAGAAAAGCAACCTATCACTGAAACAAAAAAGCAATTTGCACAAACCATCTTTGTGTCAGCCTCTCGTACTAACAGCCCTCAAAAAGTATACTTCTGTAAAACATAACTTTGTAATGTTAAATTCCATACAATGTCAACTCTATTGCTTGGAGAAATAACCAAATTGCATCAATTGAAGCTAGCAAAGCAATTTTGGCTTCAGCTGAAATTTTCATTGGCACCAGCAGCCAAATGGAGGATGTGTTGATTAATCTCAAAGTCAATAAAACACAATCCCTAGAGCCAAACGCCTCTTTAGTTCACAGATGAAGCTACTCAGTGACTTTGTGCTGGTGTCCTGGGAAACAGTGTCCTTTCATTTGAGTTAAGCCACAAGTGATAGGAAATATTGTGATTGATGGCACAGTTAAACAATCACACATAGGTTCCAAATACCAATCACATTCATATCTCTGGTCATTACAGTAAAAGAGCAGCTGTTCATTGCCTGAAAATAAATTTGGTTTGACACCGGAATTGTTTTTGGTCAAAGGTCAATGCTGGT
Organism: Chiloscyllium plagiosum; assembly: GCF_004010195.1. Taxonomy (NCBI): domain Eukaryota; kingdom Metazoa; phylum Chordata; class Chondrichthyes; order Orectolobiformes; family Hemiscylliidae; genus Chiloscyllium; species Chiloscyllium plagiosum. The sequence continues at coordinate 50,521,873 of NC_057710.1, read as the reverse complement.
ACAAACCTTTCCCTTGCTTTGCTCCTACTTATTCACTAAGAGGAACAAGTAAAGCTGGACATAGTGAGAAATGCATTGTACTTTTGACAATTATTGATTGTTCATTATAAATCAGAATCTGGTCCATGTAATTTATAATTGTACTAAAAGGATATACAGCAAGGAAACAAACCATTCGGCTCAGCTAGTCCATTTGGTAAGTTTTTTTAAAAATGTGGCTGGTTTAGTTCAGTTTGTAATCAATGGTAACTCCTCAGGCTGTTGCTGGCAGCTCTGATCTCCAGCATCTGCAGTCCTCACTTTCTCCCACTGTAGAGATTTCACTTATACCAAAGAAACCATCTGGTGCTCTCTAATGTCTCAATTGAATGTTGTCTACAGCTTGTTGCCTATGGATAGAGACTGATTTAGTACTTGAGGATGATGGTGCTGGTGTGCAAAACTTCCCATGGAATAAAGTTGGAAAATAGGGTGGTAATTGTACTGATCATTAGCAGTTGAGTATCATTGGCCATTGAAACCCAAAAATAGATTATTTCATGTTCTACTTGCTTTTATTACCAGTTATTGTATCCAAAAAAAAAAAAGAAATGCTATTCCCTCACCTGTCAGTGGATATCTGCTTTGTTGAACTCTACTTCAATGTTAAGTTAATATCTAGATTGGCCTTCTTGCTTGGGTATTTTCACAATGATAAGTAGTGCTGGGAAATGATCACATTATTTCCCAGAATGTCAGCTTTACATTTCCTGGCACTAAAATCTCAAATTAAGCTGGGGAAATTATAGATGGGCGAGAAGAAGGGCTTATGCCCGAAACGTTGATTCTCCTGCTCTTTTGATGCTGCCTGACCTGCTGCGCTTTTCCAGCAACACATTTTTCAGCTCAAATCTCTACAGTGTGCAAGCAGGCCATTTGGCCCATTGAATCCATATCAACCCTCCAAAGAGCATCCCACAGAGACCGCCCCTCCATTCCTGCAACTCTGTATTTACTTTAGCAAATCCATCTGCACATTCCTGGACACTATGGGCAATTTAGCATGCCAAATCCACCTAACCTGCAAGTCTTTGGACAGTGAGAGGAATTTGAAACCCAGAGGAAACCCACGCAGACACAGAAGGAATGTGCAAACTCGAGGTGGAATCAAACCCAGGTCCCTGGTGTTGTGAGGCAGCAGTGTTAACAACTAAGTTACTGCGTTATGTGTAGGAAAATGGGGAAAAGGTATGAGATTGGAATTGGTTTAGCATGATGGGCTAAATGGGCTCCTCCTGCACAGTAACATGGTGATTCTTTGGACCAAATGTTTCTTCCTGAGGCAAATAGCTTAAATCTAGAAATTTCACAATTTGGTAGGACCTGTTTTGATGCAAAGGGTAGACCCACTTTTCACTCTGGGATGGCAGGGTGGGATGGGAAATATTTTGCACAGAATTATGGAGGTCAATGAGTTTTGGGGGGGCTGGTTAAAGGTTGCTTCAGTTCTTGTGGACATATTCCTAGTTGTTTTAGAAGAGGTTAGGATTCACCCCTCAAATCACCTCACCCTTCACATAACTCTCAGGCCACTTCATATCCCTCAGTCAACAACACTACCCCCAAGCCCTTTATATCCCTCAGATCAATGCCATTGCTACTCACACTGTCTACAAAAATTGCTGAACAGTGAAAGACAAAATGCTGCCAACACTGTTCCGACTTGTGGGAGAAAGTGAGGACTGCAGATGCTGGAGAGTCAGAGTTGAAAAATGTGGCAATGGGAAAAGCACAGCATCCGAGGAGCAGGCTTATGTTTTAGGCATAAGCCCTTCATGAGGAATGTGACTTGTGCCTATCAGCACAAATGCAAGAATACAAATTTTAGATGATCATAACAATTTATACGACAGCAGAAAAAAGGATACTGTTGAGTGGTAAGTCAACTCTAATTGGTTCAGACATTTCCACGCAGAAAACAACAGAGAACCGTTGGTTCTTCATAAATCCGAGTAATTCAAAAGAGGCACAAGGATTCAACATATTCCTTTCATTTGTAGAAAAGGGGTTCCTATGTTTGAATGCATGCCATTTCTATCAAGCACAGATGAGCCACATTATGAGCTCAACTGAATATCTTAACTTGGATGTTCATGTTGCTTTAAAGGCATGTTCAGCAAGTCCAAACTTAATTGTAGTTATTTTGTTTTGAGTTTTCCATTCTAATGCATTGAATCATACAGTGCAGAAAGACACCCTTCGGCTTATCATGTCTGCACTGACACATAAGAATCACCCGACCTTCAACCCAATCCCATTTACCAGCATGTGGCCCATCACCTTGAATGTTATGATGTGCTAAGTTTTCATTCAAGTACTTTTTTAAAGCATGTGAGCCAACCTGCCTCGACCACCTTCCTAGGCAGCACAGTCCAAACTAGCACCATCCTCTGGGTAAAGACATTTTTTCCTCATATTCCACCCCAAACCTATGCCCCTCATCTTGAACCTGTGTTCCCTCATGACTGACCTTTTAGGTAAGGGGAACTGCTACTCCTGGTCCATTCTGTCCATGCCCCTCACAATCTTGTACATCTCAATCACATCACCCCTCTGCCTTCCTGTTCCAACAAAAACAATCCAAGTCCATCCAACATTTTCTGAATTGAAATGTTCCATCCCAGGCAGCAGCCTCGTGAATCTCCTCTGCATCTCCTCCAGAGCAATCACATTCTTCCTGTAACATTCTTCTGGTGACCAGAACTGCACACAGTACGTTAGCCATGATCTCAAAGTTCTATGCAACTCCAACATAACTTCCCTGCTTTTGTAATCAATGCCTCGATTGATAAACGTATATACCTTTATCAACACCCTAATAACATGCCATTTCACCTTCAGCGATCTGTAGACAAACATTCCAAGGTCCCTTTGTGCCACAGACCTTCCTAGTGTCATACCATTCATTGAAATCTTCCTTGTCAAATTACTCCTCCACCTCACACCTATCTGGGTTAAATTCCATTTCCCTCTTATCTGTCCATTTGACCATCCCATTTGTATTTTCTTATAGCCCAAGATACTCAATCTCACTGTTAAAGTCCCACCAATCTTTGTGTTATCCGCAAATTTACTAATCCAATCCCCAACTCAGTCATTACATAAATGACGAGAATAGGGGACCCAGCACAGATCCCTGTAATATGCCACTGAACAATTGCTTCCAGTCACTTAAGCAGCCTTTGTCATCGCTCTCTCTCTCCTACAACTGAGCCAATTCTGAAACTATTATATCACATTACCCAGTATCCCATGTACACTTGCCTTCTTGACAAGTCTCTGATGTGGAACCTTGCCAAAGACTTTGCTGAAATCCATACAAATTAAATCAACCACACTATCGTCATTCATACACCTGGTCATCTCCTTAAAAAAATTAATTCAACTTTTTTGGGCATGACCTCCCTCTGACAAAGCTATGCTAACTATCCCTGAGCAGGCTTTGCCTCTCCAAATGGAGATGGATACTCTCCTTCAGAATTTTCTCCAATAGTTTCCCTACCACTGACGTGAGATGCACTGGTCTGTACTTCTCTGGCTTATCTCTACAAACCTTCTTAAGTATCGGACCAACATTTTCTGTTCTCCAGTTCTCTGTCACCTCCCTATGGCTAGACAGGAATTAAAATCCGGGTCAGTGCCCCTGCAATCTCCTTTCTTCCCTCCCACCGCAGCCTGGGACACAATTAGATTAGATTAGATTAGATTACATTACATTACAGTGTGGAAACAGGCCCTTTGGCCCAACAAGTCCACACCGACCCGCCGAAGCGCAACCCACCCATACCCCGACATTTACCCCTTACCTAACACTACGGGCAATTTAGTATGGCCAATTCACCTGACCTGCACATCTTTGGACTGTGGGAGGAAACTGGAGCACCCGGAGGAAACCCACGCAGACACGAGGAGAATGTGCAAACTCCACACAGTCAGTCGCCTGAGGCGGGAATTGAACCCGGGTCTCTGGTGCTGTGAGGCAGCAGTGCTAACCACTTCTTCCGGATGTGGAGATCTGTCCATTTATAAACCTGCCAACACCTCTAATACCTTGTCCTTCCTTATGTCAATTTTCTCAAGCACCTCACAGTTTCTTTCCTTGGGTTCCATATCTTCATCCTCAGTCTCTTGAGTGAAGAAATATTGGTTCAGCATTCTTCCAATCTTCTCTAGCTCCATTTATAGATTACCCCCTTGGTTGTAATTAGCCCTAATCTTTCCCTGGTTATGATTCGGAGATGCCGGTGTTGGACTGGTGAAGGAGTGTCGCTCCGAAAGCTAGTGTGCTTCCAATTAAACCTGTTGGACTATAACCTGGCGTTGTGTGATTTTTAACTTTCCCTGGTTATCCTCTTCTCATTGATGTCCTTATAGAATATCTTTAGTTAAAAATCACACAACACCAGTCTTTAGTCCAACAGATTTATTTGGAAGCACCAGCTTTCAGAGCACTGCTCCTTCATCAGGTGGTTGTGGAGAATAAGATTGTAAGATGCAGAATTTACAGCAAACTTTAGAGCAAAAACTCTCACCATTTCCTTCTTAAATTCCCCCCACTGCTCTTCTGTAGATTTCCCTACAGTAACTGTTCTCAGTCTACCTTGGCAAAATCCTGCCTTATTTCACTAAAATCCACTCTCCTCAGTCCAAAACATTTTTTTTCAACTTGTGTATTTCTTTATTCGTAATAGTCTTAAATTGTACCATGTTGTGATCACTAACACTAAAACGCTCCCCCACAACACCTGTCCGGCCTCATTCCCCAGAATTAGGTCCAGAGTGGCTCCATCCTTAGATGGACCCTCTACATATTGGCTGAAAAAGTTCTCCTGGACACTTTTCAAGAAATCCACTCCATCCAAGCTCTTAATACCACAGCTCACTTCTCACTTGTGCACACTTGACATTGGAAATAAATCATGAAACACGAACAAACATTTTATATATCCTGAAGTGGCTAATTTGTTCTTAAAAAAAACTTCTATTTCGTGGTCATATAAAAGACAGCTGATCCTGTACTCATCTTTTTAAACTTCTAATGAAACTGTAATCTCATAAATTCCTGAAGAGATAATTGTAGTTTCTAAAACTCGAGCAAGCGTTAAGAATGCCATAATAACCGGCCTTGGGAAAAGTTAACAAAGACTTTTATTGAAACTATGGAACAAAAGATAGTCATTCTTTTCCCTAACTGATACAAAATGTCCAGTCAACCAAATTTTTTTTTAAACTATCGCAGATAGGTTATCCACTTAAATGAAACTTATTCGCCCTTTGAGAGCATTTAAAATTTACACAGGTTCATAGTTCGTTGAAAGTGGAGTTACAGATAGACAGGTTAGTGAAGAAGGTGTATGGTACGCTTGCATTTATTAGTCAGTGCATTGAGTACAGGAGTTGGGATATCATGTTGTTCGTGAGTTTTGAGAAGATTTGTCACTCAGGTTGAGGTTCTGGATGTAGGTTTGCTCACTGAGCTGGAAGGTTCATTTTCAGATGCTTCATCACCATACTAGGTAACATCATCAGTGAGATTCTAGATGAAGCACTGGTGATAAGCCACTTTCTATTTGTGTGTTTAGGTTTCTTGGGTTGGTGGTGTCATTTCCTGTGATGATGTCATTTCCTATTCTTTTTCTCAGGGGGTGGCAAATAGGATGCAAGTCAATGTGTTTATTGATAGAATTCCGGTCAGAATGCCACGCTTCTAGGAATTCTCGTGCATGTCTCTGTTTGGCTTGTCCGAGGATGAATGTGTTGTCACAGTCGAACTGGTGTCTTTCCTCATCTGTATGTTGTGGCTGTACAGGACATTGGTTACACCACTTTTGGAATATTGAGTTCAATTCTGGTCTCCCTGCTACAGGAAGCATGTTGTGAAACTTGAACGGGTTCAGAAAACATTTAAAAGGACGTTGCCAAGGTTGGAGGGTTTGAGCTATAGGGAGGGGCTGAATAGACTGGGGCTGTTTTCCCTGGAGCATTGGAGGCTGAGAGGTGATAAAATCATGAGGGGCATGGATAGGGTGAATAGCCAAGGCCTTTACCCAAGTTGGAAGAGTCCAAAACTAGAGGGCAGAGGTTTAAGGTGAGAGGGAAAAGGTTTAAAAGGGACCTAAGGGACAATGTTTTCACACAGAGGGTGGTGCATGTATGGAATGAGGTGCCGGAGGAAGCAGTGGATGCTGGTACAATTACAACATTTAAAAGGCAACTGGATGGGTATATGAATAGAAAGGGTGTAGAGAGATATGGGCCAAGAGCTGGCAAATCAGATATCTGGTCAACATGAACGAGTTGGACCAAAGGATCTGTTGCCATGCTATACATCTCTATGACTCTAACTGGTGACAGTTAAAGCCTTTGGAACCATAAAATTTGGGGACTGTTGAATTTACCAGTAATTCAAATGGCCTTGTTGAGTTTTTAGTTTTGGTTTGGAACTGAAAGCTGAAGTTGAGAATTGAATTTTGAACTCTGCACAGCAACTTGTTTTGGAAAGAGGAGAGCAAAAGATGTTTGTTTGTGGGAAATGGCCTGGAAGGATAATTGCAGTTACTTATTGTTCTAATAACACTGGAGATGACTTGACACCAGGACCAGTTCTGCCTAAGGACTGTTAGCAGGTTGGATGTTGCACTGATCAGTCAAGGTGAGGCCAGCCAATCACACAGAATATTGAGAAAAAAAGAAAAGCAAAACAATAGATTGAAGTGGTTTTGATTGAATTGTTTTGGGCAATATTGTGGTTGGAAGATGCTGGGCTGGAAAGCTGTGGTTAAGTTTTACTCTGAGAATTAGTTCATATTCTGGGAAAGAATCCAAGTTTATAATAAAAAAGTGAATATTCCTTGGAATCTGCTGGAATCTGATTGCATTAGCTGGTGGCTTTGGAATTCAAGCAAGATACAATCTTATGTGCCTGTAATACAATACATCTTTGAAAAATTCCATAAAAAGCTGGGAATCATCATTGAAATGGCTACTGAACAGCAAATAACAACTTTTTAAAATGTTCTTTTTAACTATCCCTTAACTTTGTCTGTCTGTTTATGTGCATGAGTGGAGATTTTGATTTAAGAAGATTATGTTTAAATTATAGACCTTAATTAGATTATCTTGTTATTTAGCTTTGTTCTGTTTTAATAATAAATAGTATTAACAACAAACTTAATTTCTATTTATGTTCCAAACTTGGTGTCTGATATCTGTTATTGTTAAAGTATTAGGAAACATTGGGCAGTTTTAAGGGTCATCAGATGCTTTAATTTCACTGTATTTTAGTTCCAGTGTTAGTAAGTCTGATTTGGTCTGGTTTACTATCCTTGTGCTATAAATCATGCCACATCTGATTCCCACTAGAGACAAAAGTTGTTGGAACTGGGTATTGGACTTTCACATTTCTGTCCCTCTATCATTTTTAAACTTATGTAGAGTGAAATAACTCCACAGAGGCCAGTATCCGGTCACCAAGTCACCCTTGAGACTGATCCATCTCTGCCAGAACCAGCTGTCAGAGTGAAAAGGATCACTCACAGAGTGAAAATAGTGCTGGAAAAGCGCAGGTCAGGCAGCATCCGAGGAACAAGAAAATCAATGTTTTCGTCAAAGATTCCTGATGAAGGGTTTATGCCCAAAACGTCAATTTTCCTGCTCCTCAGATGTTGCCTGACCTGTGTTTTTCCAGCACCACACTCTTGACTCTAATCTCCAGCATCTGCAGTCCTCACTTTCGCCTAGAGTGAAAAGGATGGCTGACACTCCTGTTCTTATCTGTCAGCCAGGGCTCCCTGATTGAACCAGATTAACAGCCCCAATCAGGGAATTCATATTAAATGAGGCCCACCTGGATGACATCATTGTAATCACTATATAGAATGTTCCGAACTTCTCAAAAAATTTGTTCCAAATGCTCAGTACCTCACTAAATGATGCATTTACATAAATCAATAGGATAGCAAAGTTGTTTATATTTTCTTAATCCATGAAATATCTTGTATATAAATTTCCAAAAGGTAATCCTTCTGTGGCACTCTAAGCGGCAACAATTTCATACATGAAGACACTAAGATCCCTCAGTTGAACTGTACTAAGAACTTAATATGAAAGTTATTTTACTATTTGAATATTTTAGAATTTAGAATAAGCCTTTGAAGCCATTTACTCTCTTTTGTTTTAAACTGCAACTGATGTTAAACATGTTGCCTAGCTCAAGGCTACGATAATAGTTAAGTCTTTCAAAAGATGACAGTGTACAACATGGACAGTTCTACTTTTGCATTATTTGAAAATATGCATCTGGTCAGCACCATAACGAAAATAATTTGATTTGTATCTTTAATACTCCCAGTTTGCCTGTGCAATGCTTTACAAAGGTGATGTTTCAGAAAAACCATATAACAAAACACATAGTCATAAGTTCCTGGAGAAATTTTGAATGAACAAAATGTATTGATACACCAATATTTTTAAGGCAGATGTGGGAGCATTGTGTCAAGCGTGAATAGAGGGTATGGTATTTGAAGATTTTATTGTCTTTTTAGCAATATTATATCATCAGAAATATCAATATATTACTTGAAATGCAGTAGACTTCCAATTATACAAGCCACTCGAGGGAGGATGAATGACTCCAGGTATCTGGAATTTCAGATAACCTAGAATCAATAATAGATGAGTTGAATTGTTTGAGTAGGGACATAAAAGATTCTTTGACAATGTTGATAAGTGGTAGTTTGTTAAACAGTTATATATTGCTGCACTTTTTTTTCTTGTGTTGATAAATTAATCTTTTATAGTAGATCTTGATACTAGCAATATTTCATGTTTATATATTTTTATAAGTTGCTTTACATCGAGCTCTCATCTTTTATTATCGTCTGCTCGAGTCTTGAATTGTGCTTTGGCAGATTGGATCAGACAGGTAGCCTAAGCTACGTATTTTACAAATAGCACTTTAAAAAAAATCTTGTACCTTAAATATAGCAAAGATCCCAAGTGGATTCACAGAAGTTCTTTTAACCAAAAATTTCACAATGAGACAAAGATATGGATGTGGTCGGGCAACTGACCAACTGCTTTTGAAAAGTGTCTAAAAGGAGGAAAGAGAAGAAAGAGAAGTAGAAAAACAAAGGGAATTTAGAACAGAATTCTAGAGCCTGCTATATTGGCAGCTGAAAGCATGCATATTAATGTTGGAGTGATGAAAATCTGGGTATCATATGAGGCCAGAATTGGATAATGTCAGATATCAGGGAGGTGATGCCCTAGTGTTAGTTTTGCTGGACTGTCAGTCCACAGACTCAGGTAAGTCCCAGGGACCAAGGTTCAAATCCTGCCACACCACAGGGTGGAACTTGCATCCAATAAAAATCTGGAATTAAGAGTCAAATGATGACCACAAATCCATTTCTGGGGAAAACCCATCTGGTTTACTAATATCCTTTCAGGAAGGAAACTGCCTTCCTTCCCTTGTCTGGTCTATGTATGACTCCCGACTCACAGCAACATGGTTGACTCTTAGGATGGTCAACAAATGCTGGCCTAACTAGTGATGCCCTAATCCTATTAATGCATTTTTTTAAAAAAAGTCTCATTGGTAAACAGAAAGTCCACAGATTTATTGTTAAAACATTTTTCCTACTTTGAAAACACTTTTGACAGTAAAATTCAAATTTTTGCAACAGTACTATTAAGTTATCTTTTGACAACTAAGGATCCAATGCATTATTTAAGCAAAATTCTCAATTATTTTTAATTTACAGACTGTGACATAGAAACGTCTTCCAGGTTATCAGAAAGTCTTCTCAGAAAGCCTTCATTGAATCATAGAGTGATACAACACAGAAGCAAGCCTTGTGCTATTCAAGACTGTGCCAGAATGAAATGTTTAATCATTTTTCATTTTGTTTGTGGAAGCTTTATCATTTTATCACAAAGACAGAATATGTCAATGACGGTTTGGGTCACTTTACAAAACTGTGCATTGAGGAACAAATCAAAAAAGATTTATCAAACCATTTTCCCTTAAACATTGTGATCCTTTAACACCCAGCTAGAGAATACCATCTGCTCAGACAAATGTGAAAAAAAAGTTCTTGTAAAGTCTGGAAAACAAAGGGGAATACATCGGGTGAGACATTCTGACAGTCACCAAACCGTTGGACTGTGGGAATCCTCCTTAGCAAAACCTCAGCTGATGTAGTTCCCAGGACAGAGTTAGCATCATGGTGATTACTGAGTCTTGCTTTTGGATCAGGTTACCTCACAGCAGACATCCTACTACCGTGAAATATTGCTGCTTTGCTGATTTTGGAGTTTGTTGCAAGTAAAGCTCAAATTGATTTTATGTACAAACATGTAACCATGTCTGATTCAACTTTTAAGTCAAATTATATTTAGAAACAAGGTAACTACTACTTGGCTAACAGAACAACTACAGTACATAAAACAGGCTTTGCAGGTTAGCTTGCAATTCTGTTGAGGATTTTTTTTAGCTCCAACTTTACCAAAGTAATTTATCTTAAAACCTTGGGGAAATCCTGGAGCTGTTATACTGCTTTGACATGCCATGCACGTCTGGGAGGGTGTTTAAATGGGAAGCAAATACTGTGTTCTTTAAAATCCACTCTTTACATTTGTGACCACTGAATTTCTAATGGTGACTGGATCCTTCAGCAGTAATAGAGACATTTAGGAGGAAGACTTATTTGTTGTGCAATTTGCATTTAAATTCCAAAGTCAATCATTATAAATCTGATCATTTTTTACTACTGAAAGCCTGATAACACAACAGTTGGACAAAGGCCTTGCCAGCTTTTCTACAGCAACCTATGCTGTTTGTAAACCTTTCTATTATTACTGTTAGCCACTGTTGCTGTCTGCTACTGGTAGGCTCACTATTTCTCTGACCACTAGGTAGTCTTTTGTCCTCAATTACAAAATGCTTTCTACCTCTTTTTCTCTCTGCCCTTTTAATTAAGTCTTCAAATTCCAAATGCTTGCGGCACATTGATTTTTGAAAATTCGGACTATTTGCACCAAAACATACTTGTATTTTCCTTACTTTCTTTACCCCAATCCTTTCATTCACTCCTCTTCCACACAATTCCCTATACATTCTTGTTCCATAGTTTCGTTGCTGTGGACTCATCCTCTGCTTTCTTGACCTTAAGAATGGACCTTTAAGCATCATCAGAATGTCATGTATGGCAGCAGTGAGAATGCCATGTTTATATAGCAATTGGTTTGATATTAGTTTATCAAAACCTGTACGTCTATACTTCCCGCTGCCTCGGGAAAGCAGCCACAATAATCAAAGACCCCTCCCACCCCAGTTATACTCTCTTCCACTGGGCAGAAAACACAAAAGTTTGAAAACACAAACCAACAGATTTAAAAACAGCTTCTTCCCCTCTGTTATCAGATTTATGAATGGATCTCTCGTATATTAGAATTGATCTCTTTAGCTGTAATAGTACATTCTGCATTCAGTTCTCTTACCCTGATATACTTATGTAAGGTTGGCATACAAAATAATACTTTTCACTCTAACTGGATACATATGACAATAATAAATCAAATCAAGTCAAACCCTAAAGAGCAAATAAAGACAATATATCACACTGTGCTTCAAATGAAATAAGACGCAGAGCTCAATAAAGCACAATGTACAGATGGTAAAATGACCCCTTTTATGGTGTCGGTTTATTCTGAGAGATTTGTGTGACAGTTCTAACTTGTCCTATCCAAACAACCCTATAGCAATAAGACAGCATCTCCTCAGAAAGCAACCAACATAGGCTAACCATGGGACACATTGAGGCTTTGAGAAAGCTTGGTTCACAACTGAAAGGAAAAAAAAAACAAACCCACAGCACATCAAAAAGCAGGCAGCGGCTCTGATATTTGGCGAACAGATGTAATCCCAAATGCCGGTGTCTTATTGTCTGCCCACTGAACAGCAGAGAGAATGCAAAATCCAACATATCAGAAAGTGCAGTCATTACTGTGCTTTACTACAGCCATGCCAGAAATTGATTTTTTATAGTAAATAATTGATGCCAGTGAGCAATTTCTTTTATCCTGCTCAAACTGCAATCTCTTTTAACCTTACAGCATTTCTCATGAGGACCAATTATGTCACAAAAGACGATTACTGCCATCTAAATGCAGTGAAGTCAAAAGATTCTGTGTTAGTTACATTTAAATGCATATATAAATATGCTTGTGAATTTGCAAGCAAAGCTGTAATATTACTGCGTCCACAGCAGTGTTTTCAACCTGCCAAAAGATTAATTGCACTTTCATTGCTAAAATGGCCATTTTAATAGCCGACAGTGGTGCTGTATTTTAACTGTTCTTTACTGTCAGACAACAATTTTTAAAAAAAAATTAACTTTGCTAAACATAACGTCACTCAAATAAACACTAACATGCTGGAAATGCACTGCAACTGCACCGGTCTCAGTTTAAAAAGGCAATATTAATATTCTGGTTGGGGATCCTTCATCAAAACAGTTCGGAAGGAATTCTGTTTGAAATACTAATATTCCATTTCTCTTTCAGATGATGGAGGATTTGTTATGTATTTCCAGCATTTCTGTTTTCCCTTCAGATTTCTGGCATCCACAGCTTTTCCTTTCATCTCTATAATGCAGTGGGTCACACTACACAGGGTAGGTTAGATTATTTACTTATCCCCTTCTTCTGCAGAGTATAGCAGTTCAGCAGTGCACTAGTGTTTGGGATGGAGCGGGTAGTGGTGTCTGCATTATCTTCCTTGGTTGGAGGTCTATGGTCACTTCTACAGATCTTATTGATTTGGATCTTTGACTGAGCTATGAGGAGGCATGCCTGAGCAGCACTGGAAGAGATTCCTTTCCCTCATCTGCAAGTAAATCCTTCAGTGTAAACGTCAATCAAATACGAGGAATTGAACCAGAGTGTAATACTCTTAACACTGTAGCCACCAGACCAAGGAAGATGATTTATGAACAGTTCATGGAGGCATGCTTTCCAGTCAAAAGTTTAATTCATTACAGTGCTAGCTCCTGTATTCAGCCTCCCTGGTAGTGGAAGCACATTTCTGTTGTACAAAATGGCAAAATCATCCTTAATAACAGACTTGTGATTAGCTTATAAATAAGGGTAAACATCACAAATTCTCAAACATGGTACAGAACTTGCTGCTGGAGATGTACAGAAGGTGCAAAAGTGAAATTAAATATGAGGCATGCCAAGAAAGGGCATGAAAACATATTGGCAAATCGAATCAAGGAAAAGCAGAAAAAAACCTTATGAATACACTTAGAACATGAGGAAAGTTAAAGAAAGAGTATGACAATTAAAGGCAACAATGGTAACTTGCATGTGGATGCAGAAAATGTGGATGTGGATCTTCCTGAATGCATTGTGCCTATTTTCACAAAAGAGCAAGATGGTACAGGCATCATAGTGAAAGAGGAAGATGAAATATTAGATATGGCAAACAAGAACTTTGGTTTCTCATGCCTTTAAAGTAATTAAACACCCCAAGTCATCTGCAGGAGAATGTGAAAACAAATTTCTTTTTCTTTATTTCTTAACTCATTTGGGGTATGTGGGACTTGCTGTCTGTGACACCACTTATTACCCACCATCCCTAATTGCCCTCAAGGTGGTGGTGGTGAGCTGCTTTCTTCAACCACTGCAATCCATTTGGTATAGGTACATCCACAATACTGTGAGGGAGGGAGTTTCAGGATTTTGAAACAGCGACACTGAATGAATGTGATGTAGTTTCAAGTCTGGATGGTGAGTGTTTAAGAGTGGGTACCTGCAGGTAGTGATGCTCCAATGTATCTGCTCCTCTTGTGATTCTACATGGTAGTGATTGTGTGTTTGGGAGCTGCTGTCCAAGGAGTCTTGGTGATTTTCTGCAGTACATCTTGTAGATGATATTCACAACTGTTACTGAGCATTGGTGCTGGACAGAGTAATGCTTGTGCGTGTGATGCCAGTTAAGTGGCCTGTTTTATCTGGATGACATCAAGCTTCTTGAGTGTTGCTGAAATTGTACAATTAGCACGAAACTTTAAGGGAAAGTCATGTCCAACTAACTTTATTGATTTTTTTGACAAAAAGAGGATAATGAATTTGATGTGGATTTTAGCAATGTGTTTGCCAACTCCCAAATGGTGGATGGCAGTTGACAGCAAAGAAGAAAGCCTTAAATTGCCAGACCTTATGAATGGGGTAGTCAGATGGCATATAATTGGTCAGAATTCAGTATGGAGAACTTTTGAGGTAATGCATTGGAGAAGTGCATATGCAATAACTGGAATATGTTGTTGCAGATGGAAGGATAGGTAAATAAGATGATTTAGAAGGCAAATAAGATCATACTTTTGTTAGTTGAACTACACAAAATAAGAACAGCGTAGTTACATTCGCACTGAATAAAATACATTGATGAAAGTAATGTTCACGACATTCCAGGAAGGACTTAACGATACTTGAGAGGAGCAGAGATGATTTATGAGGAAGTAAATAGGACTGGAGAATTTAAACTATGAGGAAAAATTGGACAGGCTGGAGTTATTTTCTTAGTGGAGATTTAATTGAGATGCAAATAATTATAAGGGCCCAGATAATGTGGATAAGAATCAAATTGTGTTTCTCTTGGAAAAGAGTTACAAGGATATTGCTAGGGTTCGAGGATTTGAGCTACAGGGAGAGGCTGAATAGCCTGGGGCTGTTTCCCTAGAGCATCGGAGGCTGAGGGGTGACCTAGAGATTTATAAAATCATGAGGGGCATGGATACGATAAATATACAAGGTATTATCCCTAGAGTGGGGGAGTCCAGAACTAGAGGGCATAGGTTAAGGGTGAGAGGGGAACGATTTAAAAGGTACCTAAGGGGCAGCTTTTTCATGCAGAGGGTAGCGCGTATGGAATGAGCTGCCAGAGGAAGTGGTGGAGGCTGGTACAATGACAACATTTAAAAGGCATCTGGAAGTATATATGAATAGGAAGGGGTTGGAGGGATATGAGCTAAGTGCTGGTAAACGGGACAACCCAGAACCGCTATAGTAAAGAAACAGTGGTCACAGCATTATGCTGCACCTTGTGACTGTGACTTCTCACCTCACACCGTTGCGGCTTCTTTTTGGTTTATCAATTCACATGTGCTTTGTACAATTCAAGTTGGACTGTAAATGAATGGGGAATTAACGTGATAAACTTTTTGGTGCTGGAGCATTTTTTAAAAAAGATGAATTGTAATTAGCATTCCTTATGAACGTAGAAAATAAGAGCAAGAGTAGTCCCTTCAGCCCTTTGGGCCTGCTCCATCATTCATTATCACCATGGCTGATCATCCAACTCAATAGCCTGTTGCTGCTATTTTTGCCCTACATCCACTGATCCCTTTGGTCCCGAGTGCTATATCTTACTCCTTCTTAAAATCATACAATGTTTTGGCTCAATTGTTTTTTGTGGTTGAGAACTCAAAAGGCTCACTACTCTCTGGATGAAGACATTTCTCCCATTTTAGTCCTAAATGGTTTACCCCATATCCTTAGGCTGTGACTCTTAGTTGTGGACTCCCCAAGAACATCACAAACATCCTTCCCGCATCTACCCTGTCCACAGTCTTGTGAGACTTTATTAGGTTTCTATGATATTTCCCCTTATTCTTCTGAACTCCAGTAAAGATAATCCTAACTGATTCAATCACTGCTCATGTGTTTGCTCCATCATCCCAGGAATCAGTCTGGTAAACATTCGCTGCACTTCCTCTCTCGCCAGAACATCCCTCCTCAGAAAAAGAGAGCAAAACTGCAACAATAGTCCAGATGTGGTCTTAACAAGGCCCTATACAATGGCAGCAAGACATCCCTGCTCCTGTAGCTGAATCCTCACACCATGAAGCAATGCCTGAGCGATATGTTATACAAAGATCCAGTTGTCGGAAGCTTGCTGTTCTAAAATGAAAATATTATTTCTTGTCAGCTTCCTCCTCAATGCAGCAGACATCAAAAATGGCATTATCAAGGGGCTGTGAGAAACAGTTTTGGGAAATGTTCTGTGCTGTGGCAAAACTGGAACAAAAATATTGACTAAAATAAAGACAGTTAATCCTGTGGGAATTTTCTAAAAAGTGTATTCACTTGGTAAATGTCATTAAAAGTAGTGAACAGGTCGACATCACAAGAAACCATTATTCAGCGATTACCAGCTGTATTGCTGAAGGAAGGTGGTACATCTGCTCTCACTTACATTTTATAAATAGGCTATTAACACATTTGAGACTTTTTGTTCTGCAATCATGAATCATTAGTGGGAGATTAATGGAATGGGTCAGCAGACAAAGGAGAAACTGGCATTGTAGACCATTGGGAGGGATTACACAAAACAAGACCATTTACATGGAGGAAGAAGTAGGGCTTCAAACTGTCCTCAGTGGCATGTGTAATAATAGCATTATGGGTGCTGTTTCATATCACACCTATGCCATGTGTGTATGCTTCTGGTGAGTGCTGTGCCAGCTGCCACTTTGCTAAGAATATCAATGTGGGTGTTCAGAATATTCTTTGTAAAGACACAGAGTAAGCAGATTGTGACATCTTTCAGAAAATAATGCTGATTTGACTCCGACGGTGTCAACCTCAAATTCAGTTCTCCAGCTATCACCCTGGTTATGCTTACTTTAAATGGTGAATGTATGCATTCCGTAGCAGATGGAATTTGCCACTTATTGTCTGAGAGAAGGAGCTTCCACCACAGTCTGGCTGGTAGGTTTCGAACAGCTGTTGAGAGTTATTAGAAATGTTTCGCGGTGGTGAGTTATCAATGGTTGCACTTACCTATAAGGAATGGTGTGACAATGGGACAACTGCCTTGCTATTTGCTTAAAGGTTTTACTCAAAGTTTGCTCCCCTCCATGGGTGCTGTGCTTAGCATTCCCCTTAATCAGAAGAATTCAGGGAGAATTAGCAGAGGTGTCACTGAAGAGGAAGAGCAGATGACAGAGGGAGGAGGAATAGCTGGGCTCTTGGTCAGATGCCATACCAATCCAAGATTTTCAGGGAGTAACCTGTCCTGTAGTTAAACCTCATGAGGTACAGTTGTTTCTGCTAAAAAGTATTCTTCCTAAAATTTTCCACCTTTTGTTGGCCTCACCACAGGATAGACAGTACTGTTAGCGACTTTGAAGGTGACCATGCATGCACTTGTTTCCATGGGGTTCCCAGCAAACTGGAACTGAGGACATCTCTCGCATCTCCCAGTTTTCAGGGCACAATTGTGTACCAGGCATAACTGATCGTATTGTATGGAAAGAGAAGGGAATCTAATGTCTTCTCTGAAAGAAGGGTGAGCATTCAATGTCTTTGCCAAGATAGTGAGTTTCCCTATCGTGCAGGGCACCATTGAGTGGAGATGTGTTGATTTGTGGATGCTGCATCTAAAATACAGAGATCTACTGCAACCACAATAGCCTACAGTTCCTCAACAACCAGCTTGTATACAACCATAGTCTGTGCATTATGATGAACAATGCTGGCAGCAATTGAGGTGCCTGTAATGTGCACTTGTCCATTGTACAGTCAACATTTGAGCTATCACAACAAACAGGAGATTGGTGACTGGCTAGTAAGGTCAGTCCACCTATCACCTGGCTCAGGAAGGTAATGTATCACCTGACTACTCTCAGACAGCATGAACATAACAAGTGTTATACAACCACTCAGAATATCATTGACCAGTCTGTTGAGTAAGAGATACTTCCATCATTAGTGGGGCCCTTCAGTACTGTACAGAGCACAGATGAGGATTCAGCATTGTCTACTGCATCCTTTGCAATGTCATCATTATGAAGATGCAGCCAGAAAAACAGTCAGGAGCTAAGGAGAAGGACAGCGAAAGTTGAAAGGAGGAGGGCAGGTAGAGGAGAGGAAGTGGAAAGGATGCGTCAAGCAACACATTTCATTTCTGATTGGACTGCCCACCACTGTGATGAGTAAACACATTTTGTTTTCCCCATTCAACAACAGTCCCTTACTTTCCCTGTATTATGGACAACTACAGTGGTTTGTATAGGAAGTTGGGTGGTTCCTTTGTTAATGTCATTTTGGATTGTTTGATTGTGTGCTGTTGAAGGATGTTGATTTTCAGTGCAGGAAACTACAGATCACCTCTTGCAGTTCTGGTCCTGGGAAGGGCTGCAGACTGAAGAACCTTGGCTTGGGTGGGAGCAGCTTGGAAAAGCTGGTTGTGAATTTGCAGTTGGGGTGGGTGTTCCCATGTGTCTGCTGCCCTTGTCGATTGAGATGGTAATGGTCGAGAGTTTGGAAGCTGCTGTCTAAGGATTTTCTGCAATGAGCTTCTGCAGTGCACCTTGTAAATGGTACACACTGCCACCCTTTCCAAATGGAAGAGTGCTGATGTATCAACTTTTAGGGCTGGGGTGGGGTGGGGGGAGCGGGGCAGCTGGAGGTGTATTATGCTCACCAGCAGGAGGTTTCATTGCCTGTATTTGACCTGATGTTATTTCTCTGAAAAAGAAACCTGTACAATGCCTCTGTGAATGAATGTGTTTCTTTTTCTGTCTCAATGTTATTGGAAATCTTGTTGCTGGACACCACTTTTTTCTCCTTTCCACATGTTTTTGATATTTTGAACTAATCACCTCAAGAGTTTTAAAGACCACATTTAGAAACACAGCAACAAACCTTCACATTATCTGCCACCACGTGCAGAACTCAAAAATGAAACTAGTTTGTCAAACCCAGTTCAGCTTTTAATTAAATAGACAGTTTAAAGTATAACCATTTAGAAAATCTGTTATTATTGACAAGTTCATATGGGACTTGAAAATTATTCTGAGTCAGCACAAACAGGTTTATCACTATCCACATGTGCAAACATGAGTATATCTTCTGCAAATCTCTTCGGTTGGTCCCCTCTTGCCCCCTTTTTACTTTAAATTAAAGTAGAAATATTTTATAAACCTTGTGTATGTAGCAATACAGAATACTAGGTTATAGAAGAGAGTAGTGAATTCAACAGTCCAGTGATTCATTTGGAAGGATAAGTCTCCAGGAGTCAATGGAAATTGGAAAAAATCACAGTTGGAGTCATACCTGGCTCAAAGCAAAATGGTTTCGGTTATCGGTCATCTTAGTCCTAAGTCATCTCTGTAGAAATGCCTTAAGTTAATGTCCTTTGCCAAACCACCTTCAGCTGCTTCATCAGCGATCTTCCTTCCATCATAAGATCAGAGATGAGGATGTGCACAGATGATTGGATCATGTTCAGCATGGTTAGCAACTCATCAGATACTGAAGCTGTACATGTTCATAAATGGCAAGATCTGGTCAATATTCAGGTTTGGGTTGATAAGTGGTAAGTAAGACTTGCACCAGCCATGCCAAGCAATGACCATCTCCAACTAGGAACAATCTAATCATTGCAAGTTCACCTCCGATTCGTGCACCATCCTGAGTTGAGACTTATCACTATTATTTCATAATGGGAATATGGACACCTCAAGGGCTGCAGCAATCTGAGGCAATAGCTCACTGCCTCATTCTAAAGGGCAATTGGAGCTAATACGTTGTGTCCTAGCCAGCGATGCTCACATCCTACAAATGAATAAATCAACTCCTCCCTACTCCATGAAATACCTTTGATTGTGCCAGTGGGACTGATTGACCAATGAGCAGAATTTAACAGCAACCTCATCAAGGAAAGAAACATAGTGATCTAGTAAAATGTTTGGATATAAATTGCCTATTAAACTTAAATAAAGATGGCAAACTGAAATAGAAACAGAAAGCACATGAAATGCACAACATGTCAGGAAGAGGAACAGTGGTCTAACTTGTCAACTTCAAACTATCATTGAGTTCCGATGAAAATCCCACTTGACACATTAACCTATCTTTGTCTTTCAGATTCTAACTGACCTGCTGTGGATTTCAAACACTTGAAAATTTTTATTTTATTTGTGGTTCACATGTCCTCTAATGAGATTTGCTGTCAAGTGCAGCACGATGTAGAGCAAACTGAATGATTTCCAGCAGGAAGATACAAAAACACACTGGAGTTTGGCACATGAAAGAACAAAAGTGGCAACATGTGGGATCATTTCTATGATTTATGTAAAATTGACATCTTGTTGTAACATCCACAAACAATCTCTCAAATGATGGGCTTCTGTCAGCTCAGCATTGTGCGTATACTTCCCTCATCTTTGAGCTCTGTGGCAAGATCAAAAATGACAGCAAAATGAAATGAAGTCTGGTACAAAAGTGAATACCCAGTAATAAGAAGCTGCAGAAACAAGCATGAGAATAATGGTGGATATGTCACTTTAGGAAGACTGAAATCTGTTACTAAAATGCACTATTTTGAGTTCTTGGAGTTGAGAATTTAATGCGGATAACTGCATCTGAAATAAAGTTGACCAGAAATTTATTTCTCTTGGGTGGAACATACACAACCCATGATGGTGACAGCTACAAACATGGAAGGCAGAGTAATAGCCTGGGAACTCAAGTTCACCATTTGCTCCTCTGAATCTCCTAGAAGAAAGTGAGGACTGCAGATGCTGGACCTCTGAACCTCCATCAATCACCAACACTTCTCAGCACAGTCCATAAGGCAGTAACAACATGCAACCACCATCCACCAGGACTTTTAGATCATTGTTGATAAAGTCAGATGCAAATTCGCCTTTGTTTGACATGCCTGGGGAACTGGCTGGAACACGACAGGATTTCCAGTGCTTGACTAGTTGCACAGTTGTCTTAAAAGATGCCAAGAATCACAGGAGACCCTGGCAGTGGTGAGTAAATTCTCTACTGGAAGTGGGAGAATATATTAAGGGGAGTAGAGGTGTGGTGCTTAGGTAAAGAGTCAAGTTTGGGAAAGATAGCTTGAGAAAACTCACTAGGACTTGCAGAGGGAAACCCACTATGAAGCCTCAAAATTGACACACATAATACATTAGACCATACAATATAGGAGCAGGATTAGGCCATTCAGCTCATCTGCTCTGCCGTCGATCATGGCTGATATGCTTCTCAACACCATTCTCCCTGCATTCTTCCTGTAACCTTTGATCCTCTTACTAGAACTCATCTATTTCTGTCCTAAAGTCACTCAATGACGTGACCTCCACTGCTTCTGTGACAATGAGTTCCACAGATTCACCACTCCCTGGCTGAAGAAATACCTCCTGAACTCAGTTCTAAAGAGTTGGCCCTTCAGTCTGAAGCTGTGCCTTAAGGTCCTAGTCTCCCTTACTAGTGAAAACATCTTCTCCATGCCCACTCTATCCAGGCCTCTCAGTGCTCTGTAAGTTTCAATGAGATGCCCCCGCCCCCCCATTCTTCTAAACTCCATCGAGACAGACCCAGAGTCCTCAAATGCTCCTCATGTGACAAGCACTTCATCCCTAGAATCATTCTTGTAAATCTCTGGTCCCCTCCAAGGCCAGCACATCCTTCCTTAGATATGGGTCCCAAAACTGCTCATACAGCCTCAACAGTGCATCTCCCCTCTTGTATTTTAGCCCTCCTGAAATGAATGCTAACATTGCATTTGCCTTCCTAACTGCCAACTGCATGTTAACCTTAAGAGAATTATGGATCATGACTCCCAAGTCCCTTATGCTTCAGATTTCTTAAGCCTTTTCCCATTTAGAAAATGGTCCATGTTTCTATTCTTCCTACCAAAGTGCATAAACTCATACTTTCTCACATTATATTCCATCAGCAACTTTTTTGCCCATTCTCCTAGTCTGTCCAGGACCTTGTGCAGCTTTCCTGCTTCATTAACACGACCTGTCCCTCCACCTATCTTTGTGAGATCTGCCAGCTTCGCAACAATGCCCTCAATTCATTTTTCCAATTGTTAATGTAAAATGTGAATAGTTGTAAATAGTCCCAAACACTGACCCCTGCGAATCTCCACTGGTCACCAGCTGCCACCTTGCTACCTTTATTCCCATGCTCTGCCAGTCAACCAATCCTCTATTCATGCAAGTGCCTTGCCCCAAACACCATTGGCTCTTAACCTATTTAGCAGCGTCCTGTGTGGCACCTTGTCAAGGCCTTCTGGAAATCCAAATGGCTGTCTAACTTGCTTATTACCTCCTTAAAGAATTCTAATAGATTTGTAAGGCATGACTTGCTGTTGTCAAATCCAAGTTGACTCGGCCTTACTTTACCATGTGCCTCCAAGTACTGTGCAATCTCATCCTTAACAATGGACTCTAAAATCTTATAACGATCAAGGTCAGGCTAACCAGTTTCCTGGCTTCTGCCTCCCTCCCTTTTTAAATAGGGATGCTACATTAGGCATTTTCCAGTCCTGTGACACTCTCCCAGACTCCAATGATTCCTGAAAGATCACCATGAATGCCTCTACAATCTCCTCAGCTATCTCCTTCAGAACTTTGGCATGTAATCCATCCAGGGAAATACAATCATCTGCAGGCCCATACACAGCTCTTTTCTTGAATTTGAAAATGTACACCGTGCTCAGTTCCTTCAATATGAAACGAGGCAGGAACTAACTAGTGTCTGGCCTCTGCCAATCCTGCTCTGTAACCAGTTGTTGTTACATGCAGGTGAGTAGAACCACCCCACAGGTTCTCTTTGCTATTGATCCTTTGCTGAAAGAAATGCTGCAATTGTACTTGGATCTTACAAAAATAATTTTCCTCCTTCCCTTTCTCACACAGAATATGGGAGATTTGTTGCTCCTGTATGGTCCTGAGAAGTCCAATAGCATTCTGTTTTCACTCATGGTGGTCATTATTTATCAGTGAGCCAAGACAATGACCATCAGCACGCTTGCGTTTCATGGTGGTGTGTGCAGTAGTACATGTCCTGCTCACTCAATCCCAACACAGTTGTCACAGAAATGAAGCTAGTGCCTCTGTCCAAATGGCTCAGTTTCTCACTGGATAAACTGGCTCAGCCACAGGGGTGAACTTTACAGATTATGAGCAATGGCACAGGTTCGAGAGCAATGGGAAAACATGTGAGGAAATTGGATGTTGAGGTCAGTACATCTGATTCATAGCCCACAGCTTGTTATGTCCACAAACATTATTCATCCTTGGATTCTTGATATATGCTAGGAGCAGTAATCCGTAAACTTAATTTCATGTTCTTTCTTTGGAGTTTGAATCAGACTGAGAACTCGCTGCAAAGAAACACTACCTTATCAGAGCATTAGCACGGTCTATTCTTAATTTCATTGCACAGAGCACATTGCTCTCAATAAGCGACAATCATTATTTTCTTTCCTCTTTTCTTTTCATATCTCCATGCTTACTGTGACTTTCATTACAATTCATACTTATTCAGTACAATGTGCATACATACTCTAAATATTGTATTTGCTAGTTCAGTTGCTAAGACACGATATAACAATTAGGCAAGCATACATTCCGAATCTTCTAAAATTTACACACCAGCTGTTGAGCGGCAGAGAGAGCTGTCAGAATGTAAGCAATGCTGAAAATGCAAATAAAAAAAAGGCAGCCAACAGTTTCTGCGGATCCTTTCAAAGAAACAAAGCAGCAAAAGGCACCTATCAAACAGCAATATTTGTCGAGCAAAACTGGCTCTACAGTGTCAGTGCATTTTTAGCATGCTTAAAACAATAGCACTGTGTCAAGAATTTAAGTATATAAAAACACAGCAACTCTGTATGCTGTATTTTCCTTGGGAGGAAATTTCTATTTCAAACTCTTTATCCTCTCATTAATTCCATAAAATCACCCTCATTGTTAGGTCGATTTGCGTAGCAGCTGACTGAAAGTGGAAGGAATTTCTGATGCTGCCACCTGTTAAGTTTAGAAAAATAATACATATGCATGTCAATTTGAAAACATTTCTGTAATGGACACTACTGTCAAAGCTCTTATGCAATACAGCATTCAAAAACTGCTAACATGGACCCAAGGGAAATATTTGCTGCCGGATCCTATACAGTGAGTGCAATTTGTTTTAATTATGATGATGGGTTATTGTACAAAAGACATTGTGCTGGCTGCAATTACAACACATGAAAAGACAGTGAATTCTAATGTACTATAATAATTTCAAGACCCAATCTCTTATTGACTGGTTCTATCAGTGCAGATTTTCCTGCCTAATGCTCACAACACTATGTCTCTCGTACGAATAACATCAGGTAAGAAAGCTCAATATACAGTATAGTGAGGATCAACTATTTTTCTTTTAAAGTCTTACTATAAATGTTTTGGGCTGTATCCACTACTCAGTGTAATCTTGCCCAGGCCTCGTTCCCAGGTATTTCCTACTGCTCGGTTCTTTTTCTGAAGATTTTTTGAATGCATCTAAGTGACATCTGTTGCTTGGTCTCATTTCTGAATGTCCCCTATAACCTGGTGCTAATTCTAGTCCAAGTGGTTCTGGCAATCTATCCACCACCAATAGATCTGACTTCCAGCATACTGCATGGATCAGCAGCAAATCTCATTTTAGGAAAACATTACCACCTCGCAGTGAGTAATTGCCAAGCTGCTGTTGTTTTCCTGGAACAACGCTCAAGCTGTCTGAGAGGAAAATCAAAGAGTTGCTGTTTAGTATTAAGATACAATTGTGTAAAGCAGCCTCAATTGGTGGCTGAAAATTGAGAAGGAAGCATATAAGCAAAGACTGGTCGTTATACTCTGAAGGGTGGAGGTCAGTATACTCTGAAAAGAGTTTTTATAATCAGTAGATGCCTCACTACCTGTAAATTTGAAATAAATTACAAATAAGATGTGCTTTGAAGCAAGTACAAAGGAAGCAAGTATTTGGAAACACTACCACAGTGTCCCCTCCAAGTCACACACCATTCTGATTTGGAATTATATTCCTTTCTGGATCAAAATTTAATGCCTTTAAGTCCAAAAGGATTTTAGATGTTTCTATACCACATGGATTGCAGCTCATCACCACCTTCTCAAGGAATATTACGATGGTCAATAAATGTTGGCCTTGCCAGGTCCACATCTATAAAGTTTTATTTTTTTCAAGAAATGATTCAACTCAGTGTTTAGCACAGCTGCCACACAGTGCCACACAGCCTTGGGTGAGTGTCTGTGTGGAGTTTGCACATGCTCCCTGTGTCTTCGTGGGTTTCCTCCAAATGTTCTGGTTTCCTCCCACAGTCCAAAGATGTGCAGGTTAGGTGGACTAGTCATGCTAAATTGCCCATAGTGTCCAGAGTTGTGCAGGTTAGGTGGATTAGCCCTGCGATAGGGTTGGAGGGTGGGGTCAGGGTGGGATACGCTTCAGAGGATTGCTGTGGACCCGATGGGCTAAAAGGCCTGTTTCCACACTGAAGGGATTGTCTGATTTTATAAACATATACACCACGAAATAAAGCATTATTTCAACAGGTAATGATCAATTGGACAACTGCAAAGACCACAAACAGATTAAACAAACCAGATCCGCTGTCAAGGAAAGGTTGCCAGCATTCTCCAAGATCCATCCCACTCAGGCAATGTTTTTTGTCAACCTCTGCCATCACGGAGAAGGTACAGAAGCCTGAACACACAGACAGCCAGTTTCAAAACAGTTTCTACCCTACTGTTCTTAGAATACTGAATGGACTCACAAACTCTTAACATTCGCCTGTACCTGTGTTTTTGTTTTTGCCGCTGTTTACCTATTATTTACTAATCTATGCTACCTAACTCTGTGATCTGCCTGTATTGTTCACAAGACAAAGCTTTTCACTGTGCCTTGGTGCACGTGCAAATAAATAAATTCAATTCAATTCAAATGGATGGCTGGGTGATCAATATTAACTTTTCAAAACACAGGGGAACCTCATGTCCAATGCTTGTTTTACCACTCCATCCATAGAGAGGATACAGATTTTCCTTTGATGTGGCCCACACATACTTCGGGCAGCAAGCAGAGACCTAAATTAAAACTTCTGTCCCCTCGACACATACCAATCTTTCTATATGAGCAAATGTTTAATGGAGGGACTTATGATATTAAACTGGTCAGAACGCCAAATTGTTCCAAGAATTATTTCCAAAATTAAACAATGTATATTTTCAAGGATACTGTAGCTGAAAGAGAAGAAAACTCTTTGTAGATGTCAAAGGTATTTGATGACAGAGTAAGTGGATCAGTAAGGTGGATTCATTGCCTTACAATCTATATCCCTTCGACTCCAAGTACTGGATAGTTGGTGTGAAGTAGTGTCCTTCAATTCAGTCAAACAGAAACAAAACTTGAATTTTATCATTCCTTTCATAATTTTAAATCATTTTAAAGTGCTTTCCAGCCACTGTGATGGTTGAAGAATAAATATTGGCTTGGCTACTGGTGAGAACTTTTCTTTTGTTGATGAGGAGGTGCCAGTATTGGACTGGGGGGGACAAAAATCACACAACACCAGGATCTAGACGAACAGGTTTAGTTGGAAGTACTAGCTTTCAAAGTGCTGTTACTTCATCAAGTAGCTAGCTACCAAATAAACCTTCTGGACTATAACTTGGTGTTCTGTCATTTTTAAATTTAGCTGTTCTTCTTCAGCAAATGCAGTCATAGAGTCATACAGATATACAGCATGGAAACAGACCCTTCGGTCCAACCCATCCATGCTGACCAGCTATCCCAACCCAATCTCGTCCATCTGCCAGCACCCAGCCCATATCCCTCCAAACTCTTCCTATTCATATACCCATCCAAATGCCTTTTAAATGTTGCAACTTCCTCTGCCAGCTCTGCAGGCACGGTGGCACAGTGGTTAGCACTGCTGCCTCACAGCGCCAGAGACCCGGGTTCATTCCCTGCCTCAGGCGACTCTCTGTATGGAGTTTGCACATTCTCCCCGTGTCTGCGTGGGTTTCCTCTGGGTGCTCTGGTTTCCTCCCACAATCCAAAAATGTGCAGGTTAGGTGAATTGGCCATGCTAAGTTGCCGTAGTGTTAGGTGAAGGGGTAAATGTAGGGGAATGGGTCTGGGTGGGTTGCGCCTCGGCGGGTCGGTGTGGACTTGTTGGGCTGAAGGGCCTGTTTCCACACTGTAAGTAATCTAATGTCATTCCATACACGTACCACCCACTGTGTGAAAATGTTGCTCCTTAGGTCTCTTTTATATCTTTCCCCTCTTGTCCTAAACCTATGCCCTCTAGTTCTGGACTCCCCAACCCCAGGGAAAAGACCTTGTCTACTTATCCTATCCATGCCCCTCATAATTTTGTAAACCTCTATGAGGTAACCCTTCAGCCTCTGACGCTCCAGGGAAAACAGCCCCAGACTGTTCAGCCTCTCCTCATAGCTCAACTCCTCCAACCCTGGCAATGTCCACCTGAGATAGCAGGTGAAGCAGAGATTCAACATCCAAGCAGCACTTTTGTACAATAACACCACATCATAGAATCATCCCAAATTAGTTGCTCAAGCTTAGGAGTAGAACCTGAGCCCATGATCATCTGACATTGCGTCTGTCCTGTTACTGAGCCAGTGTTGACACTCCATAAGATGTAGGCTGGAGTTAGAATCCTACCGGATTCCATCATAACCTTTAATCAGGCTGCCTTACTTTGCTTTGCTCTGGAGTCAAATTAGTCCCAACTCAGGGTTTACAGAGCACATCCAGTGTTCCTGTAATTGAGCGTAAATGAAATCTTAAATCTTCCAAAAGGACAGATCAACTCAAAAATAAAACAGTATTTTTGTCAGTTTTTATAAGGTGGGATTTCAAATCTGTCAAAAATCAAACACACCCTAAATTATTATTTTCCATAGCTCAGCCAAGTCATGATAGACGCTATTTTTAAGACAGTTTCGTCACGATGTTGACACCAGCATTGCAGAAATCAGCTGCCTTCTTCACTGACAGGGTTAGTGCAGTGTAACATTTAAACTTTAAGAAGACAGTAAAAGAAAGTACATCAAATTTTCCATGATGGTTGGAGCATTTTAATAAGGTGTACTGGGAAAATGTGAATCTTGACAGTTATATGCTGCGGGGTTAGCTACAATAACAAACAATGCATATTTTTCTGAAGTTCATGAAAACTTCTTGCCCTTTATTCATGTTCTGCGCGTTTTTTTTTTGATTATCTCTAATTCCATATGGTTTACTTAGTTGTGGTCAAGTTCTAACATTGGGGGCACTTTAAGAATTATAGTCATGGAAAGTGTGGAGAGAAGTGTCCTATTACTTGGCAGATAAAGCACTTGACACTTGTGAATTGTGTTGTCCTTGTTGTAAGCAGATAATCCCATTTATCAGATAATTTCTACTGAGCAAACTTCATCAGCATTGATTTAAACATATTAAGGCCAACAATTAAATTACTCTCCAAGTAGATCCATCCTGTAAAACCATTAGCCTTTTCTCCATTAATTGGCATGCACGGTATTTTCTATTTTGCTGGGCTGTATAGATTTTGCTGAACCCTAGATCGGGATGGGAATGCGTTAAACAGCCACACAAGGGCTATTACCTGGCTTGAAGAAAACAAAGTATTTGAAAAATGTACAAATTTAATGTAAGGAGCAATGTTACATCTGGGCCAGATTTTAATAGTCAGCAGGTTTCCTGCAGGT
Organism: Chiloscyllium plagiosum; assembly: GCF_004010195.1. NCBI lineage: Eukaryota > Metazoa > Chordata > Chondrichthyes > Orectolobiformes > Hemiscylliidae > Chiloscyllium > Chiloscyllium plagiosum. The sequence continues at coordinate 50,493,242 of NC_057710.1, read as the reverse complement.
CGCATGATCAATCATTTAAGCTTTCCCATCTCAGAGATGGCTAATGATCAAAGATATGACTAGTTGTATCATTATCACAATTATCCATGCTATCTTAGTTATTGCAAGCATATCTTGCACACACTCAACTGTAATAGGTCATCTCTGAACTCCATCAAACTTTTTGAAATAATGCCTTGCGTAATAAAACTCACTTTAAAAAAATGAAACTATCTGAATTAAGGTTATATTGCTCCAGATGTCTTCTTTATTCGAACTGTGGATCTGATAAAACTGATATTGTCAAAATCTTGAAGCTAAACTTGAACTTAGCAAGGCTGCAACCTTGTATGAGTGAATCCTTCTGGTTTGATTTAAAATTTAATTTGGATGAATAAGCCAAAGCAACTTTACAGTTGGTGCAAGGTCATAACCTTTTGAACCATTTTCCTGTGACTGTTTAAACAGACTTCTCAGTAATTATAAGCAATATTAGTTGAACTATCAATGCATTATTTCTAAACAGAAATTAAAGCAAATTCTGTTTTTTTTTGCAACCTCTAATATTTCTCTTTCCGAGGAAACATCCTATGGAGGTGATAGAATTGTCACTGGAGACTCAGTGAGAGCCCCATTCCACATTTGTTCAGCAAGGCCCACTGCATTTTGTGCCAATAAAACACTTAAGACAGCACCAATGGGGCTTTTTTTTGGGATCAAAGACCTTGGGGATAGAAACATGCCACTTGCTGAGAGTTGCTGCCAGCCAATCAGACACTGGCAGCTCATTGAACAGCAGTGCCACTGATGAGGATGCTGGGAGCTGCCAATTCACCATCTGTCTGAGGTTTCGAGTTGTCATTGGGCCCCAAGCTAGAGTTGAGTGATGACAGGAAGGAGGGGTTGATTCAAAGCAGCACCCACCGCACGCCCCTTTCCTAATGCTAGCCCCTCAATCAAGCTCTGAGTGCCTTTAAGCATAAGCCCTTCATCAGCAACTGGATGGCTTATGTCTAAAATGTCGATTCTCCTGCTCCTCGGATGCTGCCTGACCACATTCTTGACTCTTTGCATTTTTGATTTGCCTTCCACTTTTTCCCTCTCTGGGTGTCTCTCACACACTTTTTTTGTACTGTGACATATATTTGCCTCATTCACTTTCATATAACGTTGTCCTCAGTTTCTTTATCCTGTTCCTATTCTGTGTCTGAATTGAGACCAGACATGTTCTTGATCGACTAAAATGCATCCTTTACTTTTTTAAAAGTGTTTCTTTAAACACAAGACAAACAAGCTATTAGCACTCACCTCTGAGCAAAAATAATACTTAACCTGAAGTGTGCTACAGGACTAGAACACAATCAAAGGATTTAGATGAGGTCATAAACCGGGGTTGATTTATAAAGTCATTTAAACTTTGAGGTTGTGAGACAGCCTTGTAAGTGTAACCCATGATTCCAGCAAGCTGTTGTTTATATTACATTCCATTTATTTCACATTCGAAAATTTAGGCTTAAATCAACTGCTGAGAGTTGATGACAGTTGCAATGGTGCCACGTGACATTAATAAGAATGGACATAATTTCACTACAGAAAAAGAGAATCAAATTTGTCACTGAATCACTTCTGAAGTATATATTTTCATAATATCTTGTGCGGGGTGTTGTATAACCAAATATACTTTCACAGTCCTTGGCACAAAACACAAATGTAGTTGCGTAAAGATGTGTTGGAAACGAATGTTAAATCATTTGGTGCATCAATAAAGCATTAATGTGATAAGGACTTGGGAGTCTCCAGGGCTGAGATCCAACCTCTGCTATATCACCATCACAGTGAAAGACAGAGTATTATAATGAGCCTTAATAGCTCTTGATAAGGAAGGAAAAATATATCAGGAGTCCCCTGACATTCTACTGGAATGCATGAATGTAGAGATTCACAAAGGGCAGGATGAGGCTCAAGTGATTGCACATAATGGTTGAAGATTTCATTGCTACTCAACATTGAGGTTCACAAATGGAAAAAAGTAGTCACTCGGACAAAGCACCAGGAGAGCCAAGACTACACTGAGTGAAATTCCCAAGGAGTTGGGAAGAAAACAACAATGAGCAAAATGAGCAAGAAATAAAATAACCTCAAGCAAATACTTTGCATGCCAAGGTAGTCTAACGTATAAAATGTCAAAACAGGAAAAAAAAATTAAATTCATTCTCAAAGATTCACAACTTGAGGCCCATTTAGTTTCTTAAGATTTCAACAAAAGTAATTGTCTCTCTCTTGCTATAGGAGGTAAGTGACACTAATTTAAATAGAGCTACAAATTTGCATAGCTGATGGAGGAAGCAGTGGCAGTAATACAATGCAGAAGGAAAGCTTGAGATTTATCTGTTTCTACCACCAAAGTGTTAAAATAACCCAAGCATGTGGCTCACCTTCCCCAAACAGCTAAAAAGCTACAGATGTGCTTCTCTGACAAGGTCACTAGTAATATCTTCAACACAGTCAGTCCTATTAAAATATTCGTATTTACGCATGGTTGGTGCCACATTTAGTCACCATGAATGGGTTTTGTCAGACAACCATTTTATGGCATTTTGCAATTTGACAGCTTCCCAGAGCACTGCTGGAAATCTCATAAATTCCACGACAGCTCAGTTTCCTTCTGAAGCAAGCTCTTTCTCACTGTGTTAGATTTAATTTTTAAAACATTGTGATTTGTCCTCTTCCGCTTCTTGTAAAATATGTAAAACTAATCTCCAAAGGTAATCTGAGATGATGGCTTTCAGAAAGAGGGAGCAATTCAAAGAATATCCTTTTGGAGCTTTTTCTACTGTGACCTGCTGTCACCAATCCAGTCAGAGTTGACCATCTCACCTCCCATTTCAGCATGTCACAGACAATCATATCCTATTCAATGTGTCATATCAACTTAAATAAAGTCTGCCTCACGTTAAAGGCATGATAATTTCACACAGATACTTCTCTTCTCAGAAGATTTGCGCTCGGATTTTGCCTCAGTCTGTAATTTTCCTCAAATGATCTGTTGCACCATTATCTGACATTGTTCTCCTTTTTGACTCTCTGGATAGAGTTCTATGTCTTTTGCATTGTTCCAATAGAAATTAACAGCAGGTGGGATGTAAAATGGACAGCTGATTCAACCCCATTATTTGCCTCATTTTCCTGGCATGGGAAGGGGGATAGTGAGGGGTGAGGGAGAGGTCAGTGATGGGTTTAGGTTGGAGTTTTCCCACCTCTGATTCCAAATGAAGGGATCTTCTGTTGACTTCAGAACATTCATCTGCATTCAAGGTGAGAGTTTGCATCGGAGAACATTGGACTGGGCATTGGGCTTTGCAGAACAACCCTGGGACCACTCTTGTGGGGATGTCCTGCCAAAGGACTAATTAGCTCCCTTCATTTCATGGCAACTCTCACATGAAGCCCACTATTACTCTCGCTCATTGCACGGTGCTTCCAAATACTGACCATAATGTCTTTTCTCCCTTTGGTTTCACAGATTTGGTGAGACTCGCCATAACATCTGTGGGAACACAGCCGGCTCCCCCAGAAGTGCCCTCCTGGATCTCTGAGAATGAGTGTAGTAAGGCCTCAGAGGAACCATTGCCAAGGCTGCCTCCTAAAACTTACACACCACCTCCCCCCCACCACCCCCACCCCTGCCAACCGAGCTCAGTTACAGGCCCCTCAGTGGCAGCATTGGACACGGAGAATAAGGGGCACAAGCTGGTGAGGACCTCATAGCAAAAGTTCCACAACTGGCCACTGGAACTCCATGGTGTACTGCAGTCTGCGCATTCCTCCCATACCACCACCTTGAAACCAGAGTTATAATGACTGTGGACGATGTCCCTCCTGCATTGTATAGTTAAGGCCATGCTGTCCTGGATATCCTCTTACAGATTCTGCCGCTCTCCTTCACAAATGTATTACACTCAATCCCAGAGCCTGAAAGCCCCAGTAACCTGCTAAGGCTCAGAACTGCAACCATGCCTTCCCTTTGCGAAGAGCAACCCTCCTTCTATTGCTTCTGAATCCCATTTCACTATGATCCCCAATCCCAGATATCCTTCCCTGTACTTCTCCACAAAGCCCTTATCTGACAATGTGGCCCTCGCAATCTTGATTGTCCTTCCAGCACAGTCATAGCCTTCTGCACTGTCACTGCCAAGTGCAAAAGCTGCCACCCTCTGATTGGCTGGCTCTCTCTGGATGGGACTTAGACCCCTCCAAGGATTCGAAGGCTGCTGCTGCTCTCTAAACTGCCCAATTGCAAGGAGGTATGGAGAACCTCCTTTGAAAAGTCAACTGGGTTGTCTCACCAGCTATAGAATAAGTGAGTGAAGCACTCAACAATGATGGGCAATTCGACCCATTGCTTCTAAAACGTGCTTAATCTATTGTTGAACTTCACAAAATTTCTGATACTTGCACCTAGATGTTTGGGATCTTTAGCTATAGCTATGCTGATTTCAGCAGTGCTTTGAGAAAAACAACACAAATCTGAGACTAAATGCAATGTTTCTTGGGCTGTTTCTGTCTGGGAAGAGTACTTTGCATTTGTTTTCCCCTTGAATACTTAGAGGAACTCATCGATTAGAACATTTTTCAACTCAAACTTGGCTTTGAGCCCATTTGCCTATTTACAGTGTTCAGCTTTTCATGTTCTTGTGGTGAAAGTTTTTTTTATTGCTGCATTTAATTTCTGCTGCTGGGACTTTTTACCTGATCTCTTTTGTCCTTCTAATGAATCTTTTAATGTGTTCACACATTTCTTTAGATTCATCTCATTAAACCTTTTCCACTCTCTTCCTGAAGATTTCGTGCAGGTCATTTTATTTGCTTTTTATTTACTTTTTACGTGTTCGTTAATGCTTCAAAGATGTTTGTCATCAGGGTCAAACAATCATCTTTGAGGTGACATTCACCCTACGTAAAGTAATGAATTCTTCATAAAGAGATCAAGAGAAAACGATGGAAATTTCATGGCTCACCCAGCATGCTTTATGACAGGAAATTTACCATGAAGTTCCACGAATGAACAGGATCAAACTATAAAAAAAGATTAAACAGGCTAGGACTCTTCTTCTACGGGGAGAATGCTAGAGTGTGACCTAATATTAATGTCTTTAATGATATGGAAATATTTTATACGGTAGACCAGAAAGGATATTCTATACCTGGGAAAACTAAAACCAGGTGTCACAAATGTAAAATACTCACTAATAAGTCCTAATGGGAGTTTGGGAAAAGTATCTTTCCTCTAGTGGCAGGGAAATTATTGAAAATGAGTCTTAGGGATTAGATTTACTTACATTTGGAAAAATATGGAATTATTAGCAATAGACAGCATGACTATGAGTGGGAAAGATCATGTCTCACAAACTTAATTTTTTTGAGCAAGTAACAAAGATGATTAATGATGGCAGGTGATAGATGTTGTCTATATGGACTTCAGTAAGGCCTTTGACAAGATCCCACATGGTAGGCTGACACAGAAGTAAAGTCACATAGGATCCATGGTGAACTGGTAAGGTGGATACAGAACTGGCTTCAGAACTGTATCTAATAGCAATGTTTAGAAGGCAACTTGACAGATAGATGAGTAGGCAGAGAACAGAGGGATATGGACTGCATAGAGACAACAACTTTTTAGTTCAGAAATCATCATATGTTGGCTTAGTCATGGAAGGCTGAAGGGCCTGTTCCTGTGCTGTACTGTTCTTTTTTCTTGTTCACAGAGTTGGCAGAATGAGGAATTTGTTGTCACATGGGAATGGTTGACTCAAGTAGCAGATGTACTTAATGGGAGGTTAGATACGTGTTTATGGTTAAAAGAAACAGAAGATACATTCATTGTGTTAGATGAAGTAGAATGGAAGGAGGAGCATAACCGCTGACAAATACCTGTTTGGATGAATGATTTATCTCGGCGCTGTACACACTGTGTTATTCAATAAAAAAGAAACTTTGCCTCAAATTCAGCAGCAAAGCCAGAAATTAAAGCAGGAATTAGAAAAGTCTCAGGTCCCCCAAACACTTGCACTATCTGTAAGATATTGTCCTAGGTAAATTCAAGCAGGTCAGAGAGTAAATGTGCAAATAATCCTCATCAATTTTCTTTGCATTAAGTTATAAAACAACCTGGCAGTTTTGTTTTAGAAGTACTTCCTAATTCATCCAATTATCTGATATTTGACATATCCACATCCATGTTGTTTTGGATGACAAGAGGTGATGCTACATTGTGCACTGACACTAAACATTTACTTGTGACTGCTCAGTCCAACTCATGGATCCACCGCCATGTAATGTTATTGTTATCAAATCAGTAGACTCTTTCATACACAAATAATCCAAGAACTAGATCTCAGTTTTGGTTTCTAGAATACTATTAAGACCCATGATGATGCTTGTCTTCACTTGCAGCCTTCAAAGAAAATAACAAGAATTTCTTTTTGAAGATAGTACAACTGATGAAAGATGCAAGATTGAAATGTCTCACATCTAGTTTTAATATCATGTTATTTTGTTTTATTTATATAGTCTGTGTACTTTCTAAACTGCATTTTAAATGCCTATAAATATGTATGCATTTGACTTCCGGCACACTGACTTCAGATGCAACTTAGCACAGACCGATAACTGCATGACTGACTGCTGCTAACAAAAACATGAGCAAATTTCAGCAAGTTTCCAGAAGGGTAAACAAGTTATTTTCTTCTGACAATCAACTGTGGAATGTTTAAGTTACTTGCCTCTCTCTTACGTTTGGAGCACTGAGAACTGATTCTGAAGTCAACTGATACATTTCTTGCAGTGTATTTTTGAACAATATATAATTCAAAATTCATCTCTTGCTAATTACCAGAAAACACTGTCGGAAGCAGACTATGGAAAGGATGCACAAAAATCAACATGGTTTGAAGGGATGGAAACAACCTTTTGAAGGCACTGAGAGAAGTAACAAGGTGGAAAGAATTCCAGAGGTCAAGGGAAACTGGTTGAAAGAATGTTTGTTTGTGGCTGACAGAAAGGGAAGAGGTGAAGAATAAGCAGTAACATTAATAGTGTGAGAGATACTATTGATTAAAAACTGAACCGTTTCAGTTACATAATTACTGTGCTATGAGGTTAAGAATTCTGCAGTGACTAACTCAACTCCTGACTCGCTAAAGCCTATCCAGCAACAACAAGGCACAAGTCACAGTGATACTCCATTTGTATCTGGATGAATCCAGCTCCAACAAAACTTAATAAAACCAACATTATCCTGGACAAAGGAACCTGCTTTTTTCAGCACCAATCCATTAGCTTCCCAACCTTTCACTAGTGTACAGCGACAGTATGTCACAGAAACTCACCAAAACTCTTTCAACAGTCTATTCCAACCTCGAGACCTCTATTATGTAGAAAGACAAGATGCATTGAAACACCATCATCTGCGACTTCCCCTCCATGCCTCACACCAAATTTTCTTGGAGATATTTCACTGTTGCTGGATAAAATCCTGAAACTCCGTCCCTGAAGGCACTGCGAATGTACCTATTCCACATAGATTGCAGTGATTTGGAAAGGCTTACTACCAACTTCACAAGGGACAGGTAATAATAACTGGGCTTGCCAATAATGCCCACATCTCAAAAGCAAATTTTAAAAAATATTGTAGTGGAACACGATGCCTGTGTGAAGATTTTCATTACATTCAAAGGAATATCCAATGTGCTCATGATAAAATGTCATCAGAAAATAAAATAAAACTATAACAGGCTGGAAGATGTTCCGGTAGATCGTAACCTATGGTTATCTGTCTGGCAGAGAGTGTCAGCTTCACCAGATCTGGAGATGAAAAGCCCAAAGCTATTTTGAGGTCTGTGTCTAATTTAAATAGATTTTTTTGAGCTTCCTATATCAGATGGACATCTTGATAAAACATGCTCTTTTGAGATCTGTGTATCCCTCAGTAGGTTCTGCAAGTAAGGGAGGTTAAAGTGGAGGGGTGAGAATGGAGGAGAAGGGTAAACATGGATGAAAGGGACAAACATAGGTTGGCAATAGACTGCAATACATTTGTGGATTGCTCCTGCTTTCTCTAGCTTTAGAAGACGTAATGCTAACAAATGTTTGGAGGTCTATTTGAAGTGATCACACACATATCCTTTCAAATAGCAATCAAAATCCTATGCCACCATTGGATCCGAATTTCCATAATAAAGAGGATTGCAAAAGAAACACTTGATGGCCAGAGTGACAGCATTAATACAGCAATAAATCTACTGACCTGATGTTCATAACAATACAACAACTGTCAATTTCATCAAGTTAAAATCAACCTGTTTCACATAGAATCACGGAAATGTTACATTCGACCATCATGTCTGTACTGGCATTTCCGATGAGCATCATAACATAGAGGAAATATTGTACATTTTCCCCATATCCTTGCACATCATTTTTACTTAAATAATCACCAATAGCCTCTTAACTGTTCCTATTGAATCTGCCTCCACCACATCTCCAGGCAGGATCCTCCAGACGTGAAACACTTGCTGCATGACAAAGTTCTTTCTCACATTTGTTTCTATTGAGAATCACAGATTTAAATCTGTGCCCCTTTGTTCTCCATCCTTTTGAGTGGGAACAATTCCTCTTTGTCTATTCTATCTGGTCTTCTCACGATTTCAAAAACTTTGATCAAATCTTCTCTTCGGATTCTTCTCTCTAAGGAAAACAATTCCAACCTCATGAGATTATCCTCATAACTGAAGTTTCTCATCCCTGGAACTATTCCTGTTGATTGCATCTGCACTGTGTCCAGTGTGTTCACATCCTTTGTATGATGTAGTACCCCCCACTGTATACAACACTCCAGCAGTGGTCTAACAAATGTGAACAAGATCAACATCACCTCCTTGCTCTTGTATTATATGCCCTTATTAATAAAGCCAATGACTGGTCGATTATAACAAACAACATGTTCGGTAGCCCATTCGCAGCAGGCAGTATGTCGCTCATTCACAACCATCCATGTTTATCAGCCTCAGAAAAGTATATCTACCATTTGTTATGATGTTGGAAATCATTTATTAAATACTCCAGGTCATGCTAAGCGGTACACTCAAATCCAATGTAAGATCATCGGCTGGGTCTGCGGTGTGATGCATTTGCAGGTGCTAGAAGCAGCATAAATAAATATTCAACATCCTGTTATAAATAGGTAAAAAGAATTTGTATGTACACTGCACTTTTTTTTAAACAAAGGGATTAACGAGAGTGTTGAACTTTGCTTTATCCCCATGTTGATGCCCCCAACCAATCCCCATCTAACTTTCTGATCTGGGGTTAATTGTTCTTGCTGCATCTCCATTCAAACTATGAATCAGCACAGTCTTCTCAGTCTGGATACAGCGGTGTCTCTTTTCTCAATTCTCTTTCCTGCATCGTAGTTTTGATGAGTGCAAGACAAAAAGTTTCATGTTGTAGTCCCTTTTTAGCAATGTTTAAGTTCTGTACTACAACCATTTTTCATCTCTCCTCTGAACCTTTGATAATCCTCTTGGTTCTCAATTATATTTTCTACCGGACACCTGTCTAAGCACACTTTTTCTTATTTATCTTTATTTATATCTTCTTTGTCATCCAGGGAGCACTGGATTTGTTTGTTCTGTCTTTCAAGGGAATATAACCTGACTGTACCTGAGAAACTTCAGCTTTGAAGGTAGCCCATTACTCTGTTATAATTTTTCTTGTCAACCTTCCATTCTAGTCTATGCTGCCCAGCTCTGTTCTTGCACCATTTAAGTCAGCTGTATGCCAATTGATTTTCTTTGCTCTGGATTAACCATTGTCATTCTCTACTGTTATCCTGAATTATACAATACTATGATCACTGCGCCTAAATGTTCCCCCCCCCCAACAGGGCTATGGGGGAAGTGCTTGAAAATGGAATAAGAATAGCAAGGATCTTTTCTCTAGGGTGGGGCAGTTCAAAACTAGGGGGCATATTTTAAAGGTGAGAGGAAAAGGTTTTAACAAGGACATGAGGGGTAACGTTTTTGTAGAGAGTGGTGTGTGTGTGTGTGGAATGAACTGCTAGAGGAAGTGATGAGTGCAGGTACAGTTATGACATTTAAAAGACACTGGATAAATACATGAATAGGAAAGATTTGGAGGGATTTGGGTCAAATGCAGGCAGTTTTGGACTAGTTTAGCATGGGAACATGATCGGCGTGGACTAGTTGGACCAAAGGGTCTGTTTCTAAGCTGTATGAATATATGACTGTAATAGTGAGGTGGCTGTTTATCAGTGGCACAGACATGATGGGCTGAAAGGCCTTTTTCTGACCCGTAGATCTCCATGAGACTTCATCTACTTGGCCCACCTCATTTCCAAGAACCAGATATAATCATGCAGCCTTTCTTGTTAGACTGGACACAAACTGTTATAGGAATCTCTCCAGAACACCATTAAGGAACACCTGCCTCAGACATTACCTACCCAAATATAGACTGGGATGTTGGTAAAGTCCTTTATTATAACTATTTTATAGTCTTTAGCATCACTTGTAGGTTCCTTGCAAATTTGTTTTTCTGCATCCTAGTTGGTGACCTATAAACTAGGTCGAGCAATGTATTTGCACCCAATTTGGTTCTTAGCTGTGGTTAAATTGATACTGTCCTTGAACCCTTTGCGACATCATCTTTCTTCAGCAGTGCGATGCTCTCTTTAATCAATAATGCCACCTCTCTCCTTAATTTCCTTATCTATCTTTCTTAAAATCGTATATTCATGTATATTTAGCTTTGCTTTCCTTCAGCCAGGTCTCTGTTATCATGTCATATTTCCACATGGTAATCTGCACTTGTAACTCCTCAATCTCATTTGTTAGACTCCATGCATTCACATACATGCACAGTACTCTTGATTTAGACTCCATTATTTTCTCCCTTACTCCGGCTTTACCTATTTCACAGAATTCTTACAGTGTAAAAGCAGGCCATTTGGCCCATCAAGTCCACACCAATCCTCTAAAGAGCGTCCCACACATACCTGCACCCCCTACCATATCTCCCTAACCCTGCTTTTTCCATAGCAAATCCAACCAGTCTGCACATCCCTGAACACAATGGGCAATTTAGCATGGCCAATCCAGCCTGAGGGTAGAATTGAACCCAAGTCCCTGATGCTGTGAGCACTAATTGTTGGGCCACCATATCACCCCCTTTATAACTTCTAGTTTCTTTGCTAGTGCAATATGTCCCTTCAAGTATTTTGTGAACCCTTGTATTCTTGTTTAATATCATCCCTTGGGTCCTTACCAAATTACTTTAAAACCTTGCCAATGACACGAGTAAAATAACTCACAAGGAACTTGGTCCCTGCTTGGTTCAGGTTCAACTCATTCATTTGTGCTTTCCCAGAACACAGTCCCAATGTCTCAGGAATCTAAAGCCTTCCCTCCTGCGCTATCTCTCCAGCCAGTCATTCATCTGTTTTATCTTTCTATTGCTGAATTCACTTGCATATGGCACTAGAAGTAATTCAGAGTTTAAATTTCAGGTCCTGCTTGTTAACTTTCTATGTTTCTCCCTGAATTGTTCACAGGACCACAGTTCCCTTCCCACCTAAGTCGCTGATACCAGTATGGACCACAATTTCTAGACATTCACCCTCTCCCAGAAGAATTATCTGCAGCTGCTTGAAGATACCTGTGACCCTGATATCAAGGAAGCAACGTATCAACATATATCAGAAACAACTGTCCATCCCTCTAACTGACAAGTTCCCTCACAAGTCTTCCTTTCCTTTATAAAAGGCTACAGGCCAATTTTAACTCTACAGATTCTGAATAGACTAGAATTGGCTCCTTATCAATTTAGCATGGCCAATCCACCTAAGCTGTATATCGTTGGACATAGAAGAAACTGCAGCACTCAGAGGAAACCCGCATAGTCACAGGGAGTATGTGCAAACTCCACACAAACAGTCACCCAAGGCTGGAATTGAACCCAGGTCTCTGGCATTGTGAGGCAACAGTACTAACCACTGAGCCAATTGTGACACCCACCATGATTAGATGCTTCCAATCCCACTCTCCACAACAACCCGGAAGAGACAAATAAACATAAGTAAACATGGGTGAAAAAAAAGTTTTGAAAATTTCATCTCTGATCCTTTAAGGTGGTTGAATCAAGCCCAGGAAACTTGCTTTCTTAAACCAGATGCAAACACATTTGCAGCATATTTCCAGAATTTCTTGCTTTATTTTTGCATTTGCAAACATACACTTTTTTTGTTGTCATCACGTTATGTTTCTACCACTGACTGGCTTGCGTTGATTTGCTTTGCTGATTTCTTTTCGCTTGACTGTAATTGCTGAACAATTCCAATAAATTGTTAATTATAGTAAACATGCTGTTACTCAGAGAGCAGCTGTTTCCTGCTCCCTAAAAGAGATCTGCTCTTGCTGGAAGATCAGTTTTAAAACTTCAGCTCCCCTTCACAAGTTGTGGTACGTGATGTAACAATTCTGACATCGTTCTTCAGATTCCCATTGATCTGTTGTCCAATTCCACCAATCCACTTTATTTGCTTTCAGTGTATAGCATTCAAAACTTTATTGATCTCCGAACCTTTACAGCTACTCCACACCAGATCCGACTAGCACCAGCATTGTTTGGAGATGTACCTTCATGCTCAACTCCCTACACCAGCACAATCAATTGCCCAAAATTATTGATAGTTGCAGGAGGAACCGAAGGAGCAGCTGCAATCCCTGTCTGAAGGGATGCCATTTCATGAACATTATTGTCTGATTTAAGATCCTTTGATGAAGCATAGCCGCAAATTTTGTCAGTGGAATGAAGGGCTTGTGTAAATTTGTTATTTTGATTAATCTGGAAAATTGCCAAAATAAAGGTAACTGTGAATGCGGGAATGGTTTGGATTTAAACGAGAAGTGCCACATAGGATAGCTTGATTGACAGCTGAAAATTCCAGTTCTAGTTGTTTTCCCGAACCTCACAAATTACCTTCACAAAAAAAACTCAGCCATAATTGATTTTTGCTCTAAGCATCTATAACAAACAAAATTACATTTTGAAAGGAATAAAAAGGGTATCATTTCTAAGTACCGCAAGCTGTGAAAAATTGCCGTAAGTGTTCTATCTTTACTGCTTTTTGTTTCTTAACATGCATCATTTCCCCTGGTGCCTGATTACTTCCAGGCCTCTTTAATCAGACACTGGGAGGTCTCCAAAAATTGTTTTTTCCTTAATTGGGAACCTAGGTAAATCAGCCCTGCCTATCCTGAAGGGTACAAAGCATGAAAAGACTAAAATAAATCAAGTAGTCGTGATTAGGTGATGCCAAACTTGGGTTTCAATAGCCTGTAGGTTGTAGAAGGAAAGAAAAACTGTAAGGATTATTTTTGCAATTTCACCACAATACTGTAATCACAAATTCACTCTTCATATGCACAGATAGGTTTTTACTTCAAATAGTGAACAAAGGAAATAATCAAATGAGGTTCACAGATCCTGGGAAAGAATGGGAGTAAGTTTACCTTTTTGTGTTTGTGTACAGTGGATGATACTGATTGCAATAGGAAGGAAATGTTGGGGAGATGTATTACCAACAACCAACCTGGCATTGTTCATTTCACACATTACCACCTCACCTCATAGTGAGCTGGAAGAGTATCACTCTTTATTTCAAAACAATAAAACACAAGGAAAAGGAACAACATATTGAATAGGATATTTATTCACTTAGGAGGAGAAAAACAAGTAATATTAATCATTAAAGTGTTGGTAAAGTAGCCAGGTTTTGAGAGAAAGAGCCAGTTTCAAGATTAAAGCCCAGTTAAATTCCTGCATTGTATTTGAATTCTATCTGAGTGTATGAAAAAGTACGAAAACAGTTTTTCCATATACAATAACTAAGTACATGTCCTGTTGAAATTCACCATTCCCCTCCACATGGTACACAATATTTCCCAATTTTGCATCATCTACAAATTTTGAAACTGTGTCCTTTACATCAAGGTACAGTTCACTAATGTATATTAGGGAAAGCAAAGGTCCTAACTAAGATCTCGATAAATAATTCTCCAGTCCAAAGAAAAATCATTCCCTTGCGTTTCGTATCACTCAGCCGATTTTGTATCTATGTTGCCACTGCCCCATTCATTCCATGAGCTCTAATTTTGCCCACAAGCCTGTTGTACAGAACCTTATCAAACGCTCATTGGAAATCTATAAACAGCACTTCAATAACATTACCCTGTCGACCCGACCCATTTCATCAAAAAATTCAAATTCAAATTTAGTCAAATATGATTTGTCCTTAACAATTCATGCTGGTTTTCGCTAGCGAACTCAGAATTATGCAAGACACTTTTAATGTTGTTTTGAATGATCATTACTAGTTCTACTGGGCTTCCTGCAAAACTGGCAGTGGCCACTGATTCTCGTGTTGCACAGGAGTGTTGGTCTCCAGTTGGTCCTCTGTGAAGCAGGACACTCCCATGGGGATGAGTGGAAGTCCTGCCACATACTAATGAAAGTGCTATAACCCTAAACTTAAAGTGGGGTAAGCCAGCCAAACAGGGGCATATAATCCAAGATAGTGCAAAAATTCAGAATCTCTATGCCTGTCTTCCATAAATTCCCTGACAAATAAATATCCCCTCACATTTCCTGAGAATAAGAGATCTTTGTGTGGGAATGTAGGAGAAAATGGGTTGAAATTATATGAACTTGTAGTACTGTGCATCATAATGAAAGTTACCCAATGAATTAATTTTAGACAAAGAGATCTGCAAGTCATAAATTCACAGTGACACTACATTCAACCCACTGAAGCCTATTTGAATTTGCGTGAAAGAGAAAGGGTACATTGACATACAGTCAGGAAAAATTAACCATGGACAGCCATAGTCATGCACAGATAGCTGCATCAATCATGACAAGATGCAGCCAGGTACAATCAAACACGTCGGAAAGAATATTCAATCTGAATTGTACAGATTTTCAATCAGAAATGCAGTTTTTAAAAATGAGCTTTTTGTTCCCCATTTCATAATTCTGTAGTGTTTGTATGTTACTTAAAATAGGTGAAAGTGAGGATGGAAGAGGAATGAAACTCTACAGACACAGACAGACAGACACACACACACACGTCTGACAGCAATAATTTGCACTTTGGAGACTCAGACCTAGGAGGAAATTAAATCTCTAAGCATGCGGGAAGCAGGATACAAGCTCAAGCACTTCTTTCCAGGCTCTTCAGTGAAATCTGATTGACAGATTTGTCTGTGTGTGACAGCACACCTGCTGCATCATTTTAATGGTGATGTACAATGCCCCCTGCTAATCCTGGGAGCCCTGGGAGTAGCAAAACTGTCACTGGAAAGATGAGGCAGCATGGCCCTCTGGGTAACAGGCAGCCAGAAACACAGATGTTCTTGTCATTTCCCAAATGCAACAGGAATGATGGGAAGACACCTCAGCAGCTCAAGAATTTGCAACAGCAAAATGATAAAGAACGAAAGCAGCATAGCTTGCCAAAATAGCAGGGATAGGTCATCATAGAACAAATTATATAGAGGGAGAAACAGAAGCCTAAATAAAATATTTTAAAGAGCTAGTATCTCATTTTGTCCTCAGCTCCCATTCAACACTGTGATTCTGTCATCATTCTCAGTGTAATTATTTTTTTCAGTCATCAAAGCTAGTGACAATTATTTCAGTTATAAGCTGTTTATTTGTGAGATTACACATTCCAGCCTCACCTTCCATGTGCTGGTGGACTAAATTTTCTTTCATAACTTTTTAAAATAAAATAGATTAGTATTGCTAACATGAGTGTTATTCATAAAGACTAAACATATCTTTGCTAGAGAATCAAAGTTTACTTTCTCTTTATCAATCCCAGGATCAGTGTCAAGCATCTCCAGGTGCACACTGTATCAATCACACTGAGGAAACCCCTCTAAATGCACCGGGAGGACTGTGGCCAATAGGTGAGCTGATCAAAAAATGACCTGAGAAAGTAATTGCAAGAAAAAGTCCAAATTCACAAAAGTCAAAATTAAAGGATAATCGTAAAAAAAATATTGAAATTATTATCCAAACTTGTTGGGGGTGATATCTGTTCTTGAAATGGCACTTCCAGTCACTCTCTGCTACTTTAACCAAGTGGATATTCTTTAATTTGTAAAGTTGTGCAGCGAGTGGCTGAGGTTACTCAGAGCTATCGAGACTTGTCCCCATCTGGTCAGGAGATTGTATTGATTAAGGGAAATTAAAATCAGTTTTTTGCAGTGGAGAGCCAATCCACAGGACTTGTTTTAATAGTGATAGTAACATAGGTACTAAGGTGCACTAGTCAATCCATTAAACTTGTTCCATCAAAGATCATTTCAATATGGATCTTTATTTTCCTACTTTAACCGCAACCCACCCCACCCCCACCCCGAATACTCTTGGCTAACAATGATCTGTTGGTCTTAGATTTCAAACTAACATTCTGTTCAAATCTTCTGCATTTTTTTGGGGAGATAGTTCCATAGGTCAACTGCCCAACAAAATGCTTCCTAATTTCTCTCCTAAATAGTCTGGTTCTGATTTAGGTTATGTTCTCTAATCCCAAATACCCTTTAAGTTATATCTATTTCATTAATTCCTCTACACATCTAAAAACAATACTGAATTCAATTCTCAGCTTTCAATCATTAAAACTAATTAAGACAATTTCCTTGCACAAGTTTACTTTTGGAGAACTAGTAACATTTTGATGAAGCTCCCAAGCAAACATATTCCAAAGACTTAAAGTTATTTAAGTCATTTAAATATCACACTATGATAAAGTATTATGGTTACCTTTAATGGTCTTATTACTTATCTGTTCATATCAGTTTGATTTAAAACATGCCTATTACTGTTGACAGAGCAAATATGTTTGATATGTTACAGCCTATAAATTTGGAATAGTTATTGAGGTTGATGTGTGAATATTACTTAATATACATATATATTGCATATATATATTTTTAGAATAGGCCTTTTGGCTCATCTTCTTCTCACAGTCAATACACTCTTTGAGGGATCTTACCAATTTAATTAATGTCTCAAGGAACAGTTCTGCAAATTTTCTCTGTGACGCTCAAAGGCAAATGAAGTAAAACTCCAGAAGATCTATCTGACTTTTCATTCTGCAGTATTCAGCCTTGACATGACATTTCCAGTAACTGAGGAACTATGAGTTTTCAGAGTTTATATGATTACCTGAATCTACACATCCTTAAATGATCAATTCTCTTGCAAATGAGCAATTCAGGTAGCTGTACTTAAAAGTCGTTAATTAACTAACTTGGTTAGGAACAGTTTACCACATTTCTACAGTTCTGAGAAAATTGCTGATTAAAGACCAGAAAGGGAATTTACACACGGAGACAGAGGGCATGGCTGTCATGTTAAATGAATACATTGCCAAAAAAGGAGATGTATTCTGGCCATGGTGACTGAGGAGGAAGCTCTGCCATTAGAAGGGTTCAAAATTGAAGAGGAAGTAGTCTTCAATAGCCTCTTGGTAATTAAAACTGACAAGGCGCTGGGCCTGGATGAGATGGATCTAAAGATTTTCAAATAAGTGAGAGTGGAGATTGCTGAGGCACTGGCCATAATCTGTCAGTATTCTCTCGACTCAGGGGAAGTGCCAGAGAATTAGAAAATTTCAAACATTATACAACCTTGTTCAAGAAATATTGTAAGGGTAAGCCCAGCAATTATGGAACAATCAGTTTACCTTCACTTGTGGGGAAAATTCTAGAAATAAATATTTGTGGTAGAATTAGTAATCACTTGGAAAATACAGGTTGATAAGAAAGATCAGCAAGAACTTCTAAAGAGGAAATCATATTTAATTAAGTTGTTGGAGCTTTGTGAAGACTTAATGAAAGGATTCATGAGATGGCACTGTTGATATGGTGTACATGAACTTCCAGAAAGCACTTTTTGCAAGTGTCATACACCAGACTTGTGAGGAACTTCATTGGTCATGCAAAGCAATGTGAATATTCAATTGGCTGATTGATAGGAAGCAGAAAGCCACAGCTAATGAATACTTTATGGACTGGAGGAAAGTTTGTACTGGAGCTCCCCAGGAACCTTTGCTTTGCTAATATATATTGATGATCTAGATCCTGTGCAAGGGACAATTTCAAAGTTTGCAGATGACATGACTCCTGGAAGAATTGTAAACTGTAGAACTCTAAAGGGACATAGACAACTTGGTGAAGTAGATGAATAGGTGGCAGATGGCCTCAGTAAAGAGGTATGAAGATATACTTTGGTAGGAACAATATTGAAATACAACATAAAATACAAGGTACAATTCGAAAGATGGCTCAAAAGCAGAGACACTTGGGTCATTGAAGGCAGCAGGGCAGGTGGAGAAAGCAATTATTAAAGCATACAGTGATCATGGCATTATTAATAGAAACATAGAGTACAAGATCAAGGGAGTGACGTTGAACTTGTACAAGATACTTCTTAGAACAAAGCTGAAGTTTTTGTACATTCTTGGTTCCACATTATAAGAAGGATGAGAAGAGAGAGTACAGAAGAGACGACTGAAGCAATTTAGCAGAATTATTCCAGGGATGAGAAGTTTCTGTTAAGAGGATAGATGACGAGGTCAGGAGAGTTCTCCTGAGAAAGGTTTCAAAAGTATGAAGGGACTGGTAGATTAAATAGGGAGAAAGTGATCCACTCATAAAAGGTACAAGAACGAGAGGTCACAGATTTGAAGTGATTTTTAAAAATAAGCCATGCAAGGTGAGAACAAGACTTTTTCACACAGTTAGTCATTAGGCTATGGAATGTACTGCCTGGAAATGCGGTGGAGGAAAATTCAATTGAGAGATTCAAGGGGGCATTAGATGCTTATTTGGATAGACAGATGCAAAGATATTGTGAAAAAGCAGGAGATTGGCAGGAGGTAACAATGCTCATTTGAAGAGCTGGTTCAGACAGGATAGGTTGAATGGTCTCTGCAACACTTCTGTGATTCTGTTGACAAGAGCTTCACTTGTGCAGACCCTTGTTCATGCACCATCAGCAATGTAGCGTTTATGTTTGAGACCATACCTCAAAACAAATATATTGACTATAGAAAGATCAGAATTACAAAAAGGAAACCAGGGCTTATCGGTGTCAAATTATCATGACGGGTTGAATAAGCTTGGTTTCTATTACCTTGCACTTATAAGAAGAAGTCACCAAATCGAGATGTTAAAAATAATAGAAGAGTTCAATAAGGGAGATGGATAAAGCTATTCTTCTAGTGGGAGAATCCAAAACACAAAGGGGACATTTTTAAGTTTTGGGCATTCAGCAGCGAATTCAGAAATCATTCTTTAATATCAAGAGTACAGGGAATATGAAGTTCTCTATCCCTGAAGGGCTGTGAATGTTGGATCAATTGTAAATTTCAAGACTGGACTGAAATATTTTTATTAGGTAGAGTATCAAATGATATGGTTCAAATGCAAGTCAATGGAGGTGAATGGTAGGACAGGAATCTAGAATCCGAATAATCTATTATTGCTCCTATATATAAATAGAAGTCCTTTATTTTTTTAAAATTGGTACACTACTTTTCTGTTCAAAATTAATCATTAACTAGCTCATTTCCATTGACAATCTCTATTTCTTCCAGCATTAAGAACACAATGTTGGAAGGGCGGCACGGTGGCACAGTGGTTAGCACTGCTACCTCATAGCGCCAGAGACCCGGGTTTAATTCCCGCCTCAGACGACTGACTGTGTGGAGTTTGCACATTCTCCCCGTGTCTGCGTGGGTTTCCTCTGGGTGCTCCGGTTTCCTTCCACAGTCCAAAGATGTGCAGGTCAGGTGAATTGACCATGCTAAATTGCCCGTAGTGTTAGGTAAGGGGTAAATATAGGGATATGGGTGGGTTGCGCTTCGGCGGGTCGGTGTGGACTTGTTGGGCCGAAGGGCCTGTTTCCACACTGTAATGTAATCTAAAAACAATCATTGCATCTCTCAACATTCTGATGTAAATTCTTTAGTTTTGAGGATTAGATTAGATTAGATTAGATTCATCATTCTTAATTGAAGATTTATTTTACCTATTTCTCTTCGACTGAAATTTGCACAATGTTCTAAATGTGGCCTTAGCAAGAAATTCAGATAAGGTAGTTCAAAATATAATCAAATGTTCTTGGGCAGATTGTGATTTTTCTCAATGATTGCTGTTTCAAAACATATTATCAATGTATGGCCAATGACCACAACTAAATTATGTTTCATTTCTACTCGCTCACGATGTCTCCCCTTGTTCTGTGCTAAGTTTTACATTTCTAGATCCTATGTAGATAAATTTATGACCATACGCCTTAAAATTTATCGACTATTTCTTAGCCCATCCAACAGATTCCCTCAAATGCTTCCAATATTTCTAACGTGATTTGTCATCTTGAATTCAACGATACATTTATTACAGTCAACTTTACAGGTAACAATCAGCAAGTTGCACTAAACATTAGTGATGTGCAAATGTCCACTTAATATGGGTTGGCGATATTTAACATTCTTACTGTTACATTTGTTGTTGTTGAATTTATTTATTCTTTTTAAAGAAGAAAGTAGCATAGAACAGCAAATTATGCATACTCTTGTCAAGGACAGGCTTGTGAAGCCACTAATCATGCTCTTGTACTGTAGCAAAACATCTTCAGTTTTGACAGTCCTTACCCCCATCTACTTGAGAAGACTGAGGAGTGAGGGACAAGGATGAAATAAGAGAGGAAGAGACTTAAATAAAAAGCCTGTGGAACAGGATTCCAAAGCCAAAATCCTGATAGACTTTTAAGAAGGCATTTATTCCTATAGTACATGATGATCATAGCATTTGGAATGTGTACTATTTCTGAATAATAATAATAATTAATGAGGTGAGGACGAATTATCTCTGAGGTGTAGAAGAAAATTTGCCAGAGGTTTTCTCAATATAATGCAGCTGTGTGCTGTTTTGCTTTTTTTTAGGAGACAGCAGGTGGGAGAGTGTGAGGATAGAATGCTTAGTAGCTGTACAGGATAATTCAACTGAAGGGTTGTGGTCCAATTGCATTCTGGATAGAAAAGCAAAACATGACTATCCTGCCTTAAATAGGTTATGAACAGCTGGGGACTTAGATTAGTTCCTTAGGGGATTCAGCTAGTCACCATCACCCACCCAGAGTTTTTTTCAATTATTCACAGCTTCTATTTTTATGCCTCCTGGTGTTTATTTGTTATCTATTAGCGTAGGAAGGGACCTTTGGTAATGGTACATCTGTCTAATCCTTACAGCTAGTTTTGAAAAGAGGATGAAGCAGCACAGTAATTATAAAAAATAACATCTATGCCTCTCAATTTTCTTAAAGATGGATGTTATCTTTTGTTTTAACCTTTACCAACTTAGTTTAAACATAGGCTGGATAGGGTATTCAAGTAGAACAAAGAACAAAGAAAATTTACAGCCCAAGAACAGGCCCTTCAGCCCTCCAAGCCTGAGCCGATCCAAATGTACTATCTAAAACTGTCAGTCAATTCCTAAGCATCTGTATCCCTCTGCTCACCACCTACTCATGCATCTGTCCAGACGCATCTTAAATGAATCTACTGTGTCTGCCTCTACCACCTCTGCTGGCAACGCGTTCCAAACGCCCACCATTCTCTGTGTTAAGTACTTGCCACCTGTATCCCCCTTAAACTTTCCACCTCTCACTTTGAAAGCATGACCTCTCATTATTGAATCCTTCACCCTGGGAAAAAGCTTGTCTCTATCCACCCTGTCTATACCCTTCATGATTTTGTAAACCTCAATCAGGTCCCCCCTCAATCTCCTTTTTTCTAGTGAAAATAAAAATAACCTACTCAACCTCTCTTCATAGTTAGCACCTTCCATACCAGGCAACATCCTCGTAAACCTTCTCTTCAACATGTCCATATCCTTTTGGTAATGTGGCGACCAGAACTGTACACAGTATTCTAAATGCAGCCGAACCAATGTCTTGTACAATTTTAACATGACTTACAAGCTCTTATACTCAATACCCCGTCCGATGAAGGCAAGCATACTATATGCCTTCTTGACCACTCTATCCACCTGTGCAGCAACCTTCAGGGTACAGTGGACCTGCACTCCCAGATCTCTCTGCCCATCGACTTTTCCCAAGGCTCTTCCATTCATTGTATAATTCACTCTAGAATTAGTCTTGCCTAAATGCATCACCTCACATTTGTCTGAATTGAAATCTATCTGCCACTTTTCCGCCCAACTCTCCAGTCTGTCTGTATCCTCCTGTATTTTCTGACAGTCCCTTATGCTTTCTGCCAGTCCACCAATCTTTGTGTCATCTGCAAACTTACTGATCATACCAACAGTGCTCTCTTCTAGATCATAGAATCAAATTGTGAAAGCCACATTGACATTGATGGCATGCAGCTTTAATTGTAAGGGTTCCAAGTACTCATTCTCATTTTTTATTTCTGTCTTTACATGAAGGGGTGTATGATTTCTTGAGCTGAAAATGTGTTGCTGGAAAAGCGCAGCAGGTCAGGCAGCATCAAAGGAGCAGGAGAATCGACATTTCGGGCATGAGCCCTTCTTCAGGAATGAGGAAAGTGTGTCAAGCAGGCTAAGATAAAAGGTAGGGAGGAGGGACTTGGGGGAGAGGCGTTGGAAATGCGATAGGTGGAAGGAGGTTAAGGTGAGGGTGATAAGGTGAGGGTGATAGGCCGGAGTGGTGGAGTGGGAAGGGGAGTTGAAGTGTTGAGCCACGGGGTGGTTGGGTTGGTTGGTCTGGGTGTCTGAAACGTTCCGCAAGTAGGCGGCCTTTCTCCCCAAATATAGAGGAGGCCACATCGGGTGCAGCGGATGCAGTAAATGATGTGTGTGGAGGTGCAGGTGAATTTGCGGCAGATATGGAAGGATCCCTTGAGGTCTTGGAGGGAGGTAAGGGGGGAGGTGTGGGCGCAAGTTTTGCATTTCTTGCGGTTGCAGGGGAAGGTGCCAGGAGTGGAAGTTGGGTTGGTGGGGTGTGTGGACCTGACGAGGGAGTCACGGAGGGAGTGGTCTTTTCGGAACGTTGATAGAGGAGGGGAGGGAAATATATCCCTGGTGGTTGGGTCCGTTTGGAGGTGGCGGAAATGACGACGGATGATACGATGTATATGGAGGTTGGTGGGGTGGTAGGTGAGGACCAGTGGGGTTCTGTCCTGGTGGCGATTGGAGGGGCAGGGCTCAAGGGCGGAGGAGCGGGAAGTGGAGGAGATGCGGTGGAGAGCATCGTCGACCACGTCTGGGGGAAATTGCGGTCTTTGAAGAAAGAGGCCATCTGGGTTGTTCTCCTGCTCCTTAGATGCTGCCTGACCTGCTGCACTTTTCCAGCAACACATTTTCAGCTCTGATCTCCAGCATCTGCAGTCCTCACTTTCTCCTGTATGATTTCTTGTTGAGTTGTGATATTACATTCTGCACAGTTTTGCAAATTGCTCATTTTACAAAACAGGCAGCACGGTTTCTTGCTTCTAAATGATATGAACAAAATATGCAAAAGTAGCTATTTTTTCAGCAAATGGTCAATTTACTAAATTGTGCAGAACTCACAAGTAAAAAGGGTTAAGACTCCTCGCACAAACAAGATACAATCATATTAAAAACAAAGACCATTCTTGCCTCTTCGCTGCAGACATAAAAGCAAATCACATCCTTATTGCATCTTTTACAGATATTAGATGTACCATTTGCATAAATACATATATATTGTGCATGATATTACACACTGAAACCATCTCAATCATTTTTCACTAGCAAGCCAAAATCCAGAAAAATTGCTGTTTGGTGTATTTGCGTGAATGAAAAATTCATTTAGATCCATTATAGCAACACAACATTAACCACTCTGTGTAGTTTTCTTTCGCCTCACATTTATGTGAGGCATTAGAATAAAGAATAGGATAAAATGATTAACTGTTCTATATGTGATGCTAAATGAGATTTTTTAATACTTTTTTAAAAACACTGAAAATGCTGACGCTGCCTTCATGCACATGGGTGGAACCAAACAACCTAGCGTAATTCTCAGTGCAGTGCTGTCATATAACAACATCATTATGAGAACCGCAATCTGTTTTACCATCAGCTGTGTCATCATTTACATGTGTCCACTAAACAAAGACCTGCAAGCTGCTGTTTGTAAAGCCTTTCAATTCTTCTATGATGGGCATTGGTTTCATGACATTCCCCCAACAAGTTTAAAGGGATATTACTGAAGAGAAAATACATCCAAGACATCAAATAGGGTCATTTTGGGCTGCAAATTTTACATGTCCAAAACATCAAGAGCATGGAGGCCGCTTTTTATGACAAAGCTCAAACATTCAATCCAGAGAGCTTTAACCAAGAGTTCACATTTCACACATGTGCCACACATACATTATCTAGCATCTTCATTCTCAGGACATGGACATCACTGGCAACAGTGGAAATTATTGCCCATCTCAAGTTGTCCTGAACCACATGAATAGCTTGACAGTGGTCCACTAAGTGTGAATCACATTGGTGTGGGATTGCAGTCACATATACACCAGACCAGGTAAGCACAATTGATTTCTTTTTCCAGAGATTAGAAGTGAACCAAAAAGGGAGTCCAGAAGGACCCTTACTTTTACTGTCCAGCGCCACATCTCTCTGCTTCTTACAACACAAGCCATCAAGCCCAGTGATGCCCAGATCACTGTCAATACTAAATAAGACAAAGGCTTCCCAAAAAGCTGAATATTGATTTGAAGTCAAAGCTGTTGTTTGCAGGAGTGTACAACTGACACTTCAATGCAATGGGTCATTAAAACAAGATTAAAATAAAGTCAACATGACTGACTGAAGTTACTCTCAGAGGCAAGAGGCTGCAATTTCCTGTGTTCACTAATCTTAGTTAAAAGGTAGACAAGAGGAAAGATTGGCAGCAGGTTGAATGGTTTACGTGTCTGTGCTGAGCGTTGGCCTGAGGATTCCTACCCTTACAAATTGGATCAATTAACTTTTGCAGAAAGGTGAAAAAAAGCACAATTTTTTTACTTGTTACGGACTTGTAAAGGTCATGAATAATGAACTTATGTTGTATTCCAGAGCTGCGCAGTCAAATTTAAAAAATCACTAACTTTGATTTTCTACGTTTGCACTGCCGATGGCAAACTGGCCTCCAGCAGCTGGCTGCTTGAGTTCCATGCATTAAAATTACATGGGGAAGGAAATAATCCCAATGTACCCTTAATTTCCCCATTTGGTCTCTTGTGTGAGGTTCACAGCTCGCAGTGGAAATTCACAAACTGCATCTTATAAATTAAAAATGATGGAGAGAATGTTAGAACAGGGGGACTCAAATCAGTGGAGGACTGGGCTACTCAAGCTTCGAGATGATACAAGAGTTGCAGGATTCACAAGACTATTCCGACCAACAGGTTTACTGAAAAGTGGTGAGATCCCTGGGCTTCTCTGGGAAGCAGTACAGAACTCTTGTTAGGTTTATAGGACTGTAACTGATGTAGATCAACTGGCTCATGAAGATCTGCCAGAACAGTTAGCTACTTTTAAGAGCAGTGAAAAGCAACATTGCCTGAAACAGTAATGTTTTGGAAGCCTTCCTGTTATCTCAGATATCTTGGAGAAAACCATTGAAGTTGTGTGTTACTATCTGCTCAGTGGCAAAACTGAGTGTAAATGGCTATTCTTGATGCTTTTCAAAAATGTGGGAGATGGCAACTTCCCAACAGTTCAGGTCAACTCTCCTGCATGATCAGCAAGAAGTTAAGTGGTTCCCCTTATTAAAGCAAAACACTGCAGATGTCAGAAATCTGAAATGATAAACAGAAATAGTTAATGAAAGAAAATGTTTCTCACTCCATACACACTACCTGCTCCACTGAGTACTTCCAGCGCTTTTAATTTTCATTTTATATTATATATCATTTCCCAGTGCTAGCCCTGCCACTGTGGCAGCTTTTCTTTGAAAAGAACAGAAACTACTTAAATGTATAGAGCATCTTTAATATAATGTCCCAAAGCAGTTCAGAGGAACACAATAAAACAAGACATGTCAACGACTACATTAACAAGACTTTTTTTAAAAAAGTGGAGTGATGCCAATAGCACAGGTTCACTTTGTTTCCTCAGTCACCATGTGGTGGTCTTCAAATTCTAAGGCCAAGCATGAAATGATTGGCTGAAGAAAATGATTTTGAGCATCTGAAAGGAGGAAAAAGGAGAAGAGTCTTGTGAAAGGAATTAAGCAGAAGTGGGTACTGCAGATGTTGGAGATTAGAGTCAAGATTAGAGTGGTGCTGGAAAAGCACAGCAGGTCAGGCAGCTGATGAAGGGCTTTTGCCCGAAACATTGATTTTCCTGCTTATGGATGGAATTTCAGAGCCTAGGAACCAAGTAGTTAGGATCCATTCAATGACAATGGAGTAATTAAACCAAAGATTGTTCAAGCGGCCTCAGTTAGAGGGCAGTTATCTCAGATGGTTGTGGGACTGGCAGTAGGTCTGGAGTGAGGGAGGGCTGAAGCCTTGCAAGCATACGATAGAAAATGCTGATAACGATACTCTGATGGGGTTCATCAACCACAGGGACAAGGGTGAACGGGACTAGGTAGAAGTTAGGTTAGTGAGCTACAGAATAATGTCTGTTACAAATTGGAGGCTTCCGAGTGCATTTTCACTGATATTACCGAGAGCTTATGATCATCCAGTAAGAAGAGAAAGAACAGATAGGAAGAGAGATGAGGTCCTGAAAGTAGATTTTGAAGACTTAGGAAGGAAATTAAAAAGCAGGACTTCAAGAGCAGTAATCTTCAGATTACATGCAATGACATGCACTCGTAAGCAGAGAAATAAGAGGATTGATCGATTGAATATGTGACTGTTGGGGGAGGGAGGTATCAAATTGTTGAGGGTTTGGGAGTAATTCTGAGGCTGATGGGACCTGCATTAGCTGCACGGGGTACATCTTAATGGGATTGTGAGTGATATCAGCTCAGAGAAACTTGCTAATTTTGTTGAGGAGTTTTAGGCTAGCTTATTGAAGGGGCTCAACTTGAAAGGAAATAAAGCTAATAACAAAACATAGGGAAGTGATAAGTGAAATCACAAGGCAGGCAAAATGAAGGTGAGCATCAATAAAGCTTCGAATTCGGAATAATGTCAAAATGACATACTTAAGGCATTCTACCTGAATGCATACAGCATTTGCAACAATGTAGATAATGTTAAGGCACAAATAGAAGTAATATGTAATTGCCATTACAGAAACATGGCTGCAGAGTGACCATAACCAGGAACTGAATATTCAAGGATATTTGACATTTAGGAAGGACAGGCAAAAAAGAAAAACAGGTGGTGATTCACTGATGATAAGGGAGGATCTCAGATCAGAAGAACAAAATGTGTAATCTGTTTTGGTTGAGCTATGAAACAGCATGGGGCAGCAAATATTGGTAGCAGTAATTTATAGTCCATTGAGCAGTACTGGTAGTGTTGGGCAGTATGGTATTAATTCGGAAATTATAGAAGCATGTAGCATGTATAATCAAATAATTATGGATGATTTCAATCTGCATATGGACTGGCTAAGCCTAATGAGCAATAAAACTGTAGAGTATGAGTTTCTAGAGGGTGTTATGACTAGTTTCCTAGAGCAGTATATTGCGGTACCAACAAGAGGCTCTTTTAAGCAGGCTATTTCAGGTCTATTTAGTGATCTTTGGCAAAGGAATCTTTCATGATGAGTGACCATAATATGATGGAATTTTGAATTATGTCTGAAGATATGGTGTTATCTTTTAATTAAGGAATTATGAAAGTATGTGGGACAAACTGGCTGAGGTGGAGTGGGAAAATACATGAAATGTTAATGAAAAACCCACAGAACTCAGATGCTGGAAATTGGAAACAAAACAGAAACTCAGCAGGTCTGGTAGTATGTGTGGAGAGAAAGCAGAGCTAACATTTTGGGTCCAGTGACCCTTCTTCACTGCATCAAATAGTATGCAATAGAGAGTCTTTAAAGAACTACTAAAGTTTAAAGTTCCCTTCAAGGCTCAAAAACTCCAAAAAATGTCAATTACGGTCAACAAAGAATATTAAATATTTGGTAAGACTAAAAGTATAAGACTGTAAACAGGACATTGGTTGGGCCAATTTTGAAATAGTGCATGCAACTCTGGCCGCCCTCCTTTAGGAAGGATGCTGTGAAACCTGAAAGGATGTTGACTAGGCTGGGGCTGTTTTCCCTGGAGTGTCAGAGGCTGAGGGGTGACCTTATAGAGGTTTACAAAATCATGAGGGGCATGGATAGGGTAAATAGACAAAGTCTTTTCCCTGGGATGGGGGAGTCTTAAACCAGAGGGCATAGGTTTAGAGTGAGAGGGGAAAGATTTAAAAGGGACTTAAGGGGCAACGTTTTCATGCAAAAGGTGGTGTGTGTTTCGAATGAGCTGCCAGAAGAAGTGGTGAAGGCTGGTACAAATATAACATTTAAAAGGCATCTGATGGATATATGAATAGAAAGGGTTTAGCGGGATTTGGGCCAAATGCTGGCAAGTGGGACTAGATTCATTTAGGATAGGATTTCCTGAAGAAGGGCTTATGTCCGAAACGTCGATTCTCCTGTTCCTTGGATGCTGCCTGACCTGCTGCGCTTTTCCAGCAACACATTTTCAGGTCTAGACTAGTTACTAGGCCATCACGTCTCCCTTAATGGGACTGAAGTTTGAAATTTCCTGGGAGCTAATATTCTATAATCACAGAAAATTGTAAGAGGTAATTATGGAGATAGTGAATACAATGGTGATCATTCTCCGAAATTCTAAAAATCCTGGAATGGATCTTGCAGAGTGAATGTAGCAAATATTAATACACTATGTGAGAAGGGGGAGAGAAAGAGAGAGAGAGAGAGAGAGAGAGAGAAATAAGTAATCACAGAACTGTCAGTCTTATATCGGTATTAAGGAAAAGTTTAAGTTTTACGATAAAGTACGTGATAAATGGATAGTTGGATAATAATGATCTGATTGATCATCCGTATTCAGCATGGACTTGTGAATCAGAAATTGTGTTTGAATAACTTGTTGAAGTTTTTTGAGGATGTTCCTAATAGAATTGGTAAAGGGGGAGTTGATGGATGTAAAATACTTCAATTTTCAAAAGACTTTTGATAATGTCTTCCCCAGGACGTTGGCCAGCAAAACTAAATGGAATGGGTAGTATTATATTGGCATGGATTAAGAATTGGCTGACAGGCAGGAAAGGGAATAGAAATAAATGGGTTATTTTCACTTTGATAGGCTGTAACTGATCACAACATATATCCACGATTTGGACGTGGGGATCAAATGTGTGTGTTGTGAGGAAGATGCAAAGCAGCTTCAAGAGGATGTCAGATAGATTTTATGAATGGGCCAGTGCATGGCAGATAGCAGATAATACAGAAAAATGTGAGCATAATGGCTTTGGTCAGGGAAATATACAGGATATTTCTTCATAGATAAGCAATTAAAAGTTAAAAATCACATAACACCAGGTTATAGTCCAACAGGTTTATATGGAGGCACTAGCTTTCAGATTGCTGCTCCTTCATCAGGTGGTTGTGCATCATAAGACCATAAGATGCAGAATCTTTTGCGATAAATTCTGTGTCTTATGGTCTTATGCTCCACACTCACCTGATGAAGAAGCAGGGCTGTGAAAGCTAGTGCTTCCAAATAAACCTGTTGGACTATAATCTGGTGTTATGTGATTTTTAACTTTGTCCACCCTAGTCCAACCCTGGCTCCTCCACACCAAAGCAATTTGAAGGTATAGATGTGCAGCAGCTTTTGATGCAGTTAAAGTGACATATACCACAAAGAGTTAGGTTCTTGTTAAGTTAGAAGTTTTGAAGTTTATTAACAACACTAACTATTTACATGACTACACATGTAGTCAGGTCTGTGCTTGATGATGTCACATGACTGATTGAACACACTGCACTAACTTAATTACACACAAAGAGTGTCTGAAGCGGAGGCAGGTTGATTGATACCAGAATGTCATATGTCAGCTTGTATTGTAACTATCTTAAAAGTACAGGCTGATCTGGTCTGGAATCTATGCCATAACACAAATACCTCTTTCCTTTTAGAATGGGAATCCTTTTCTGATAACATGTATAAAGATGTATATTTCCTGTATAATTTCAAATAACAACTTGATGGATGCAGAACATGACTAGATCTAGTCCTCAACCACGTATTGTCATGTAGCAGTATAGCTCCACTTTGCTATGTGCTATCTGTTGCTGTATATGGAATTGTACCATTTGTCAACAACACAGTTTTAATGGTTGTCCGACATGATAACTTTATATTTAAGTCATTACATGTTTTGCTGGGTGGTTGACGACATGCAGTTTGAGTATTTCTTCATTCAAACTTGATGCTCATTACAATATCATATGACTTAGACCATAAGAACATAAGACATAGGAGCAGACATTAGGCTATTCAGCCCATCGAGTCTGCTCTGCCATTCCATCATGGCTGATAAGACTCTCAACCCCATTCTCCCGCTTTCTCCCCAAAATCCTTGATCCCCTTGATAATCAAGATCCTATCGATCTGAGTCTTAAATATACACAATGAGCTGACCTGCACAGCCTTCTGTGGCAATGAATTCCATAGATTCACCACTCTCTGGCTGAAGAAGTTTCTCCTTATCACTGTTCTAAAAGGACTTCCCTTTATTCTAAGGCTATGCACGCAGGTCCCAGTCTTTCCTACCAATGAAAACATGTTCCTGATATCTACTCTGTCCAGCCCATTCAATATTCTGCATGTTTAAGTTAGATCTCCCCTTATGCTTCTAAACTCCATTGAGTATAGATCCAGAGTCCTCAAATGTTCCTCATATGTTAAGCTTTTCATGAACCTTCTCTGACCACGCTCCAGGGGCAGTACATCCTTCCTGAGATATTGGGCCCAAAACTGCACACAATACTCCAAATGTGGTTTGACCAGAGTCTTATGGAGCCTCAGAAGTACATCCCTGCCTTTTATATTGAAGTCCTCTCAAAATAAATCCATTGTTGCATTAGCTTTCCTAACTACTGATTCAACCTTCAAGTTTATATTGAGTGAATCCTGGACAAGAAATCCTAAGTCTCTTTGCACTTCAGACTTCTTATTTTTCTCTCCATTTAGAAAGTAATCCGTTGTATGATGGCACAGAAGAAGGAGAGGTTCTTTGCGATTACCTCTCATTCTTCAA
The DNA here is from genome assembly GCF_004010195.1 of Chiloscyllium plagiosum. Classification (NCBI taxonomy): domain Eukaryota; kingdom Metazoa; phylum Chordata; class Chondrichthyes; order Orectolobiformes; family Hemiscylliidae; genus Chiloscyllium; species Chiloscyllium plagiosum. The sequence goes on along the minus strand of NC_057710.1, from coordinate 50,461,864 downwards.
AACTGAATTGTCCTTTTAAGTACAGTATAGCCATTGCAGCAACAAGTATGATGGACATTTGTTGCATTCCTTCTGTAGCAATAATATCCTTCTTAAGGGACAAAGTTAAAAATCACACAACACCAGGTTATTGTCCAACCTGTTGGACTTTAACCTGGCGTTGTGTGATTTTTAACTTTGTATGCCCCAGTCCAACCACGGCACCTCCAAATCACTTCTTAAGGTAAGTGGACCAAAGTTGTACACAGCCCTCCAGCTCTGGTGTAACCATGGTTCTATAAAATTCACAACAAGCTACATTCTGCTCATTCACAGTTTGCATGAATCGATTCATTCATTAATGTCCCTATTAATGCCAGGCCAATTCCTGTGCTGACCTCTTGACTTTTTCAGAGCAATGTGACTCATATATGTACAGCCTAGCATGTCTTAAAGGAGAACTTGCAGAAAGATGACTTGTTGGCCTTTCAAGATTATATGCTTGAAGAGTCATAATTTATGTAGCTTGTTGTGAATTTTACAGAACCATGGTTATACCAGAGCTGTGTACAGCTTTGGAAGTTTGCAGCTGTCATGAAGGAGCACTGCATGAGAATGGTGTGCTTCATCAATGAGGCCGCTACATGAATATCTGCAATGTGTACATCTGTCCAGATTTTCTGCCTCTGGCTGTAAAAGTGACAACTGAAACATAGTTTTCCTGCCACACATTCATTTAATGTGTTTAAATCAATTAATTCATTTTGATGGGACAGTATCCATTATAGGCCATCCAGCATTATCATATTGCTGGTCTTCTTAAAGCACACAATAGATTTGAGCTCCTAAAGTTAACCTTCAATTTACACTCTCGAAGTTGCTCCAGCTTAACAACCAGGTATTAGAATAGCCCAGAGTTTCAGGTTGAAATGGCAAGAACAGCTTTGACAGTTACTGACTTCTCCAAAATCACAAATGCAGTGATACAAGTGAATCACTTTAATTTTAAAAAAATCATTCATAGGGTGTGGACATGGCGGGATTAGCCAGTATTTACTGTCCATCCTAGATGTCCTTAAGAAGATAAGCTATCTTCTTGAACTGTTGCAGTCTACTTGATGCAGCACACTGACAATGCTGTTAGGAAGGGATTTCTAGGACTTTTCCCAGCAACAGCGTTGGAATAGTGTTATACTTCCAAGCCAGAATGCTGCATAGCTTAGATGCATTGTTGGAGCTGCAACTGTCCAGGCAAGTGGACAGTATTCCATCATATTCATAACTTATGCTTCATAGATGGTAGATACACACAACAGAGGCAGGCAGGGTGTCATTCATACAGAATCCAGAGCCTCTGACCTGCTCTTGTAGCCACTGTATTCATATGGCTGGTCCAGTTAAATTTCTAGTCAATCATAATGCCTAGGACGTTGATAGTAGGGAATTCAATAATCGTAATGCCATTAAATGTCAAAGGATGATGGTTAGATTCTCTCTTGTTGGAAATCTCATTGTCTAGCATTTGTGTTGCGTGAATGTAATTTGCCACTTGTCAATCGAAGACTGGATATTGTTCAGATCTTGTTGTATTTGAACATGAACTGCTTCAGTATCTGAGCAGTCACAAATGGTGCAGAACGTTGTGCAATCATTGATGAATATCTCTCCCTGTGCCCTTATAATGATGAAGTATCTGAAGGCAAGAGCCGAGGACATGATCCTGAGGAACTCCTGCAGAGATGTCTGGGAGCAGAGATGACTGATCTCCCACAATCACAGTCCAATATGCCAGATACAACTACAATTGGAAGAGAGTTTTTCCTAATTTCCACTGACTACAGTTTTGCTCGGGCTCCTTAATGCCACACTCTCACCTCTCCTCTGGGGTTCAGCTCTTTTGCTCATGTTTGGACCAAGAATATAGTGAAGTCAGGAGCTACTGGGTCCTGATGCTGGAACATTGCTGCAATGTTGTCAGGGACTTTTCGTATCCATTGCCTTTAGTCAGTTTTTGATAACTTGTGGAGTGAATCAAATTGGCTGAAGACTAGCATCTGTGATGCTGGAGACCTTGGCAAGAGTCCAAGATTGATCATCCACTCAGTACTTCTGGCTGAACTGTTAGAAAATTATGACTTCAGGTCATCATCATTTCCTTTGTCTTTCTTTTAAACTTCAACCAGCAACAAACATATTTTCAGGAATTACAGATTTTGAAAATGTGCTTGCTAGCACTACCTTGTTCTTAGTTTGCCAATTCCAAGTAATTGCTAGTGGTTATCTTTGTATCATACAATATGTTTCTTGAAACATTGATATAAAGATGTTCAGTTGAAGAGAGGGAAGAAGTTACCCTCCATTCTTTCACTTTAGCCCTAACCCTGTGACACATCCTTAGCTGCCTTGGATTTCCATCGGAGCATAACAGGAAAGGTTGTAAAATACACTTCAATGCTACTAGGATTTACACCAATACACTTCTGGGACACATCCTCATGGAAAGACAAAATGCAGAGATAAATGATTAGTCTTGTTGCCGAAAATATCATGTACAACATTGTAAATATTCCTGACATGTTCTGTTTTTGTCACAGGTGGAATTAATAAATATTTTAAAAATATTTTCCTTCTCTGTGTTAGGCTGAAAATTTATAAATATTGAGCAACTGATCACCAGCAGTTAAATAATTAAAATGATATTTCATCTCTAAATTATGTTGAAATGTCAAATTTCAAGTTTTTCCATTTCCACATTGGGAATTTAAGTATAAGCCCATCAGACGTAGCAGCAGAAATAGACCATTCAGCACATCAAGTCCTCTCCAACATTCAATGAGATAATAGCTAAGTATTAAAGATATTCCAAAGCACCAAAGGTTTCTGTTTTTATAAGAAATGATATGTGCAAAACTATAACCTAGATTATTGTAGGCTGGGAGTTGACCTTATAGAGGTTTATAAAATCATGAGGGGCATGAATAGAGTAAACAGTCAAAGTTTTTTCCCGAGGGTGGGGGAGTCTTAAGCCAGAGGGCATAGGTTTAAGATGAGGGAGGAAAGATTTAAAAGGGACCTAAGGGGCAATATTTTCACACAGAGAGGTTGGTGCATGAATGGAATGAGTTGCCAAAGGAAGTGGTGGGGGCTGGAACAATTACAACTTTTTTTTAGATTAGATACCTTACAGTGTGGAAACAGGCCATTTGGTCGAACAAGTCCACACCGGCCCTCTAAAGAATAACCAACCCTGACCCGTTTCCCTCTGACTATTGCTCTTAACACTATGGGCAACTTAGCAAGGCAATTCATCTGACCTGCACATCTTTGGACTGAGGGAGGAAACCGGAGCACCCAGAGGAAACCCATGCAGACATGGGGAGAATGTGTAAACCTCACACAGTCACCTGAGGTGGGAGTCAAACCTGGGTTTCTGGCTCTCTGAGGCAGTAGTTTAAAAGGCATCTGGATGGGTACATGAATAGGAAGGGTTTAAAGGGATATGGGCCAAGTGCTGGCAAATGGAACTAAATGAGATTGGGGTGTCTGGTTGGCACAGACTAGTTGGTCCAAAGGGTCTGTTTCTGTGCAGTATGATCCTACGACTTTAAATACAATTATTTTTCTTCTTAACAGTGAGATGAGTTTAAAAGCTTCAATGTTTTGGGATGCTTCCAAATGGGAAGAAATACATTTTCAGCCACAGCAGCAGATATGAAGGGAGGCTCAGTGTGTGATGGGGTCTCCTCCAGATGTGCCCTGCTCTCATTTTCATTTCCGCTTCTGAAAGTGAAACAGATTGTCGGCTTTCTGGACCGAAACTCATTCACATTCCATTTGCGACAACAAAACCAATTTTTTTTTTCTTTCGTTTCTCTAGCAGTGATTATGAAAATGTGGCATTTATTTGATTTTGCATGGAGGACAACCAGCAGGAACTTGTGATTACTTCCAGTGTCGACTCATTTTTTTCTGTCCCATAAGACAGATGTGCTTTCAGCCTGTGTTTTTCCTTGCCCATTTTTTTGTACAAATTAGAACTAATTATGTACAAAATATTCGAAAATTCATTTCGTGCTTACCCAGCACCTTTGGTGTCTGCGGCCTCAGTACAGATGAGGCTTAATGATGGTCTCACACTGGAAAAAAAAGAACCAAATGCCCGATGATTAGGTTTTGTTCTGTTCATCAATCTGGCGGTCGTCTTGCTTGCTACCAGTGTCGCAGCTCTAATTACTATACATCTTGTGACAGTTATTGTAAGGAAACCTACCACATAAAAGGGGAATATTTAACCCTCTCATGGAATGCAAACTGTGCCTTACCCTGTGCAAAGATTGATGAATTAGATTCCCTACAGGGTGGAAACAGGCCCTTTAGCCCAACAAGTCCACACTGAACCCCTCCGAAGATAAGCCCACCCAGACTCATTTCCCTACCATATATTTATTTCTAATACACCTAACCAACACATCCCTGCATATTTGGGGAATTTAACATGGCCAATTCACCTAATCTGCACATCTTTGGATTGTAGGAAAAAGCTGGTGCACCCAGAGGAAACCCACACGGACACGGGGAGAATGTGCAAACTCCACACAGACAGTCACTCAAGGTTGGAATTGAACCCAGATTTCTGGTGCTGTGAGGCAGCAGTGCTAACCACTGAGCCACCCTAACCTTTTTGAAAGAAATAAAAGGCAAACCTTCCATTGATATAGAACCTGACATGACCTCAGGATGACTGAAAGCACTTTGCAGTTAATGTAGCACTTTTGAACTATAGCCACTCCTGTAATGCAAAGAATGCTTCGATGCTCAATGCTCCTTGTCTCATTTGCCATATCCTAGTTTCCAAATCCAACTGTTCAAACAAAACTGTCCTTATATTTTCTTCTCATCCTGTAAGATCACCAGCATGAACATGCCATTTTGAATGGAGAGACTTTCCTGAGAAATTTAAAACAAGCTGCATAAAGAGCTCAGTTGCTCTGTGAACAATTGAACTCCATAGTCTGATTCCTGGATAACTTTAGGCAGAACAGCAGTAAGGTAGTTGCAATCACCTCAGGAAAGTTAAATCAGAAAGTTGACTATTCCTGATCAGTTTCACACTGAAGAACACTTGATCACTGAGTGAAAGTGGTATTGAACTCAGCTGTGATCTCTCCCCCCCCACCCTCCACAACTCCATTTGATTGGCTCATCAACATTAACTTTCTGAATTTATACATCCAGTACGTATTTAGAAAAACTGGATCAGTTTCAGATCGGCTGTTGATGGCTGTAGCTCCATCCAGCAGAGTCCAGTGCTTTGAAGACAGAGGGACAATATTATTCAGGGTAGAAAACAGTGTGTTGAAAGTTCAGCTGTAAAAAGAATAAAGTGAGAACAGCAGATTCTATTCAGTCCTCTTGCTTGGATCATATTGTATGTTGCCACTCACAAAGTCATGACTATGAGGTCCACAGTCTACACAATCTCACTTTGAGTGAAGAAGAGTAAAAGAAAATACCATTTTTTCCCCAGTATTGGTCAAATAAGGAGATTTTTTTTAATATTACGAGTGGCTTGTACAGGGCTGAAAATATGTAACAAAGTTGACCAGGGAACAATTACATAGCAACTACAATACTTGTTGAAAGCAATTGGCCAAAAAGCATGCAGTATGGAATAACAGATCTAACCTTAGGTAATGAATTATCCAATCTCTCCGATGCTTGAGGACATCACTTTTGATTATAGGAATGAAGAAATTTCAATATTAATGAAAAATATATGCCAGGATTACAATTGTCAGTTACAGCTGTTGGCCACCAATTTCTAATAGATGGCGCAGAAAATTAAAACAAGCACAAATGTAGAATTCTGAAGTAAAATAGAATGTGTTGCAAAGATAAAACAGCCAAATCAATGAGTTGTTTGAAATTCTCTCACTCTTAAATTCAAATACCTTAAAGACCTAATTTTACCCTCCCATGATGAACTCTTCATGTTTATCCTTTTTCCCACTTAACCCTGGATGATACCATTCTAAAGTCTTTTCCACCATCGGTAAATTCCTCCTGAGTGATTATGCTTTGTTTTCATTTGGTCATGTGATGCAGATGTGGGCTAGGCCAGCATTCATAGTTCACCTATAATTGCCCTTGAGGAGGCCAAGGATGTTGTAGAAGGTAATAGGTCCGATGTTCATGTTACATTGGCTCCATGTCAGGACCATTGATCAGAATCCTGAAACAGATTGAACTGTGACCACTTACAAATTCAAGGATAATGAGGGACTGATAACACCCTGCTCAATAGACTATGGGAATTATGTGCCCAGAATGTTACTCTATAATACAGTAGGAAACCCTTGATTTATTAATTGTTCACAGCACTGAACTATGGGACTATACTGACAATAACCAGTTAACGTTTGTAGAAAGGGTGAAGACCTGTAACACCAGGTTATTCCATTGGAGTTTAATCCTTCAACCATACCACCTGAAAATCACTAACATTGCCTGGAAATCAAATGCCCTGCCCAGAACTTAGAGAGACTCTGCTAGAACTGAGAAGGTGATATTGACTGAGGCTAAAAGTATGAATGTGCACATGAGTGAGTGTATTTACTGTTTTATATAATTAATTCTTTACCACCCTGTGTAATGAGATTTATTTCCATTACATTCATTATGCAGGGAAATGTTATGGCCAAGGATCTGAACCTACAGCTATTGTAGACAAATGTGTTTTTTCAAAAGAGCACTGCTACGGCAAACAGGGTTTCAAATATAAATGAAGTGACAGTCTATAGGAGGGGTCTATTGAATACCACACCCATCGGTGTCAACAGAAATTCAAACAACATAACTTAAAAAGAGGAGGAAGAAAATAAAAACAGACTGGGTTATGATCTCTGTTGACTACAAAGACAATGTTGGCCTGATGACTTCCTGCTCAACAACAAGCCACGTCTTGAGAATAAACTCTCAAATGGAGAAAAAACTTGTGTTTTTCCTTTGAAAAATTCATAGATACAGAAGTTAAAAAAAGTTTCAATTGTACTGGAATGTGCTAGTGAGAATGGAGATTCTCATGATAAAGGAAGGCTCTGTGCCCTGGGAGTGCTACAAGGACAACTATAGGACTCTCTCTCAACCTGAATACTGGAATCCAATCACATTTGAAAAAAAACCTGAAATGCAGAACCACTCTGCCAAAACTAGAAATCATGAAATCAACTGATAGACTATTAAAACTAATGCTACCAATAAACTCCCTCTGCTGCTATTAATTCCTCCATTTTTAAAATCTCTATCACATTGCATACAACAATCTATTTAATTATATTTGCATCAAATATTTCATTCTATTATCAGTAACTTTCTGACCCAAGAAATTTGAGGAAGTATTGACTTTGATGCGTATGATTTGCTTTGTACAATGAAGAACTGCATTTTGCTGAACTATTATCTAATAATTAAATGACAGCACTGTGGTGGTGCATTTAATGTACAGTGATAACTTCCTCACAACTTTCATTGCCTCATTTATTACAACTCCTTGCTGTGATTAGTAATCCTATAGCAGCAGATAGTTATGCAGCCTCTAGCAGACTGACATTCTCACAGTCATTGCTAGTGAGTTCCTGTCAGGGAGCGAGTCTGAGAGGACTGGTAGAGTTTGACATCTTTTTTCAGTTGTCCACGCCAACCGGGAGTCAGACTCATTTGTTCTGTGCAGTGGAGAGGTCAGCAAACAAAATACATCTAGTTTACATGGAGGATTGTGGCTCCCTATTGGGATTCTTTAAATGAAAAGACTTTTCCCTGAAGAAAGGTAGATGGGTAACGGAAGAGTGAGTTCAGCTCTCAAATGAGTTGAAATTCTTTGGTGCAATGTTTCCAGTGATTTGATTTACACTTATTGACACACAGTACATTCCTGCAAAATTTTATTTATAACCAAGTTCATTGCGGATAAATTTGATAGGAAAACAGCTCAGCTTAAAATCACATGAAGAACAACTAATGAGGACAAAAGGCTAATAGAGAAAAAGACAAAAAGACAGACATAGTGGTACTTCACATTGTATTTACTTTCCAATCTGGAACATCTGCGTCATCTCAATAGCAACCCTTGTAAGATACCTATGCACATAGTGGTGGCCCAACAAAGCATGATATAGGAAGTGACATGATATGTACAGACATTTTATCTCAATTTTTCTGGTAGCAAGTTAGCCATAAGACAGCGTTGGATACTATTTAACAACAAAAACTTACTGCAATATGCTAAATTTACATAATAAGATTATGAAACACTTAAGTTTAGTGCAACATAATCATTCCTAAATATTAATTATTGCAAAGTGTAATAATTAATATTTAGGAAGAAAGTTGCAATAAAATCTGTAGCTTTGGACAGTGAACATGATTTGCACCTTCAAAGACAGCCTAATTCCTGATCTGCTATCAGCAAGCACATTGTTCCCAGTTATTCTGTCGATTCCTGTAGGCAGGAGCCCTCAAGGGTAATTTTTTTTCAAATTAAGAGAACAGAAGAGGAAACATTGAAAGGAATGACACAGAATATGGATATAAGAGAGCAAAAATACTGTGACAGAAGGAAAATGAAAGTAAGATCAGAGGGAGGCAGAAAACTGGATATGTGGAAAAAGAAGAGAACAGAAATAAGCTGGATGAAAATATACAAGGGAAAGAAAACAGCAATAGAAGGAAGGAAAAATAACATCCCTACAACGATGTGCTGAGTGAAAATACATCTGTGATAGTGAAGTAAAGCACAAAATTTATGGAAGAGATGTTTGGGTCTTTGCATTTTAAAAGTAGTGAGTTCCTCTTTGATGTTGAGATTGACAATTCATTCCTTCTGCGTTTTCCCAAGCTATCTGTTCAAATAAAAAATGTTCCTGCTTTCATATTTCTTTTACATATGAATCTTCTTGCTCCACCAGGACTTGACTCCTTTGTTCTCTTTGCTCTACATTTCCTTTTCTCTCTTTTGAGGTTACCATGTCAGTGTTGAATGTCTGTTGTACACATTTCCAATAAAACCCCAAAATTATTTTTACTTTGTTCTGAGTGGGAGCAAAACAATGGTGGAGTACAACTGCGACTATGCTAAAAGTACTTCATTTTGCTATAAAAACTGTTGGGTATCCTGAGTTCGTAAAACACACCATATAAACACAAAGCTTTCATTTTCCATTTGGGATATGATGACAAATTGAATGTCTTAGAGTATATAACTCAAAATGACAATGCTTGGATTAGTATTCCACCATTGTTCTTTCATTGTTGGCGACTTAAATGCCAAAGGCAAGCACAAAGGCAGCCTAAAAATGGTTTCTGGTCCTTTATGCCTCAAGTACACAGGTACAAAAGCTGCTGGGAAAATGATAAACAAAATCCCTGAGCTGGGTAGCTGGAGTTCCTGCGTGTTTTGAATTAGAATTAAGAAGCAAACTGTGCTTGAAATGACGATTCCTCAAAGTATTTTCTGTGTTTCATTTGATCCATATATATAGGTGGAACCATATATTTGATATGTCCTAAACTAAATAGAATTGAATTTCATTGAATGGAATGGAATAGAATAACCTTTATTGTCACATGCACTCAAATAAGTGCAGTGGGAAGTTTGTAACGTGCACCATCTTAGGTACAGGGTACCTAGGTATAGATACTTTAAATGTTTGCTACAAAATTGAAAGAGTTAAAAAGAAGTCTAGCCTAGGAAAAGAAAGTTTTTAAAAGTACTCAAATTACACAAAGTCCAGAATAAGAATCTTTAAAAGTACTCAAATTATAGTCCTTTCAACTGAGCCCGTGTCCAACTGGGCTTCAGAACAAAAGGCCTTGGTGTCTCTGCATGCTGGCTTCCAGCTAGGCCTCACCTCTGGGACTCTCCTCCAGGACTCATCTCCCAGGTTGGCCTGGGCTCAGCCAAGCAGAAATTTGGAATCTCCTCAGATAAAAGCCTTCGAGAAGTATACATTCACCCTCCTCATCCCCCAAAAAGCAGGCATAATTTTTCATGGAGAGATGTAGAAACCAAGGATGTATAGTTTAGATCCCACCCCTATCTCTTGTGAAAATGGTGCATACTGGGTTTGGGTGTGGTACATCGATTTGGATTAACCCGAGTAACCTTTTGGAGAGGCAAATTGTCATTAACCTCTCTGGATATGGTCACAGAGCACTTTTCAAAGATGTCAGTGCCCCTTTGGAAAAGATAAGAACCCTTTGGGAGTAATGAGATGCACTTTGGAATCATTAAAATTAAACATAACTGAGTAATAAATGCATAAACTGATTAAAACTGTCAAGGCTGTCAAAGAACTGTCATGCTGTTGTAGTGGAAATGTGAAGCTATTTAGGAATTTAGCTCTGCTGAGCTTTAAGTGAAAGAAAAAGCATGTTTTTATTTCACTCTGTTGATAGAAGACTAGTGGCTATCCTTATAGGATTGGTGCTGCATGATCGATTTTATAACCTAACATAATCACAGTGGAAAGCCCAATAAGAAAACAATGTAATTGGTAAACCCTCAGTAGTTAGGTCATCAATAGATACATCACTTTACTTTAAGTCAGTCAAACTCCTAAGGTCTGCCTGTGGTGGATAGTAAGTGAGTTTATACAGAGGAATAAACTGAGTGGTAGTGAGTTGGTAGGAAGGGGAAGTGGAGGATTTAAATTGCCATTAACTTTGCACAGGGACCTACAAAGGCCGTGGAGATGAGTACAGACACAATGTTGACAAGGGGATTTGAGAGACAATGTGGATGAGGAATAGTATGGCAAGACATTAAGAGGGGAGATGGGGGTGAGTCGAGAGATATAAAGTGAGATGGACTGTATGAGGGAATTTGGGATAGTCTAGGGTTGAGGTGGCTCAGGTTGATATAGATTGGTTATGAAAGGTTTGTGGGTTGTGAAGGATGAGAGGGATCGGAGATTTCTTTGTTTCAATCATTACCTACAGCAGAGTGATGATTGGCTGATGCATTGGCGCAGGCCACACACACTTTGTCAACTGATTTTAGTTTCAGGTTTAGAAGTGCAAAGGTTCTTCTAAATTACATTTTGCCATGTCCTGAACAAGTTAATCTGGAGACAGAATGAGATTACCCAGTTAACCATTGAAAAGGATGCTTTGTTTTACACCACAGACTGAATTTGCAAAGATTATGACCCCCTATTACGTATAGTACAAATTATCTTACGTATGAAGCAGCAACTCACCGAAGCTCCTCAGACAACAACTTCCAAACCCAATACTATCTTTAAAGACAAGGGCATCAAATACATGGAAACATCACCATCTTCAAGTTCCCCTCCAAGTCACTCACGACCATGCCAGGAGAACTTGTGGGCAGCACGGTGGCAGTGGACGGCACAGTGGCACAGTGGTTAACACTGTTGCCTCACAGCGCTAGGGACCCAGGTTCAATTCCTGCCTCAGGCAACTGTCTGTGTGGAGTTTGCACATTCTCCCCGTGTCTGCGTGGGTTTCCTCCGGGTGCTCCGGTTTCTTCCCACAGTCCAAAAAAAAGTGTGCAGGTCAGGTGAATTGGCCATGCTAAATTGCCCATAGTGTTAATGTTCTGTGTGGGTTGCTCTTCGGCGGGTCGGTGTGGACTTATTGGGCCGAAGGGCCTGTTTCCACACTGTAAGTAATCATCAACTTGATATTTTAAAGGCCATGGATTCTGGTTCAAATTGAAATTTTCAAGATGAAGACTGTAGTGATTGTAACAAAGTCAGCCAGATGGACCTCATAGAATATGAATTCCCTGATTGGACCAATCTAACAAGGAGCCCTGGCTGACAAATAAGAACAGGAATGTCAGACATCCTGCTCACCCAAGAGCTGGCTCTGAGTGTCAAGGACTCTCCACGTGACAGAATACCGGCCACTGTGCAATTATTTCAGTGGCATCAGGAAAAAAACGTGCTCCTGAAGAACTTCACTCGCAACAGTTGTCTTTGAGCTGGAGTAAGCATTTCTGGTATCTTGCTGTTTTTTGGGAAGATTAACTCATTCGATCCTGCCATTGAAGACTGGGCCCAGTATGTGGAAAGAAGGTGTTATATTTTTCCAGAAAAATGACACTGGGGCAGATGAAAAGCGACAAATAATTCTCCTATCAGCTTGTGGGCACTCAACGTTTTCAGTGATTAGGAGGCTAACTTTGCCTGAGGCATCAGATATTAAAAACTTTCAAGAAGTGACAGATTTAGTTGAGGAATATTAAAACCCTAAGCCTCTTATAAGTCTAAGATACTATCAGTTTTACTCAGCAATGTCAGAACCAGGGGAATCGTGTTGGGATTTTTGACTAGGTTAAGGTGACTGGCAGAGGCATGTGCCTTTGGTTTAGCCCTTAAGGAGATGTTGAGACACAATTTGGTATGTGGGATTAATGATGTAACCATGCAAAAACGCCAACTAGCTGAAGCCCAACTGAACTTTAAACAGGAACAAACTCGCTTTATCTTTGGAAAATGCAGCAACTGGAGCAAATGAGTTGAAGGGTATTCCGATGGAAGTGGACACCCTCACCTGTCTGACTGATCTTGGGGAACATCACTTGACTGAAGCCAATTGCATAGCATCACTCAGGACATATCCAGAACAGAGGGACTCTAGGATTAGCTCACAGTGAAACCCCAAAACACAACCAAGCCTTGGCCAAAGGGTTAAAATTTTCTTCAGGATCCAGGCCAGGAAGCCATTTTAGTTGCTGCCTCTATATGGACTTGAGACAGCAAAAGAGTCCTACTAGACTGAAGTTGAGTAAGAGTACTTATAGGCTGGTATTCAGAGCAGTGCACATCCTGAAAACTCCACTTACATCTGGTTGGCAGCAGTTGAATTGCTGAGCAACATCCAAATCAGGACCAATCAAAGTAAACGTCTGGTTAAATGGTCACCCTGTTCTAATGGAGGTCGATACCAGTGTGGCCTTTTTAGTAATGGAAGAACAAGTCAAAAGCAAAATTCTCTTTGGATTCCGACCCTTAAGTTTGTGCAAGATCTGAGCTAGACTGAGAACCTGTACCAGGGTATCTTTACAGATTAAAGGTACAACTTTGTTCCGGTCTCTGATGAGAAGCAGCTGGTTCAGTTACCACTGGTTGATGAGATGCGATTGGTTGAGAAACATTCACCTAAATTGGCTGCCTGAGTGAAATCTGAAGTAAATAGCCGGATGCTTTTCAGGAAGGACTAGGGACTATCAAAAGAGCCAAGACCACCCTGCTTGCTGACCAGGAAACAATTCTATGATTCTGCAAGCCCCATCCAGTGCTATTTGCCTTATGGGCAAAGGTAGAGGCAGAAATCAGAAGGCTGGAAAGCAAAGAAGTCATTAAACCAGTCCAGTCTGTGGAGCAGGCAGCACTGGTCATACTGATTGTGAAGGACAGGTCAGTTTGGTCAGTTTGTCTTTGGAGGGGATTTTAAACAAATGATAAGCCACTTTTTGCAGCTAGATAAATACCTAATCTCTTGCATACAGGATTTATATACAAAGCTAGCAAGGGAGCTGTCCTTCATCAAGTTGGACCTGGCCATCTGTATCAGCAACTGGGACTAGATGAGGATTCCCAGAAATATACTATAATTAATACCCATAAGGATTTGTACCAATAGGTAAGACTGTCATTTGGGTATTGTCTGCCTGTGGAATCTGTCAGTGAATGATGGAGAATGTTTTATAAGTTTTAACCCAGATTGCCATTTATCTAGATGATGGGCTAATAACAGGGAAGACCGATAATGAGCATGTAGCCAGCTTGGATATAGTGTTTAGATGTACATTTTACAAAGGAAAGATATGTATTCCAGGTACCCCCAAGTGACATACTTGCACTGAAGAGTCAATAAAATTGGGTTACACCCATTGAAAGATAAAGTGAGGGCAATCAAAGGTGCTGGCTTCCACGTCTGTACAGGAGCTTATCTCTTGTCTTGGGCTGGTGAATTATTACAGAAAGTTCACAAATAACCTGTCCTCAATCCTGGAAACCTTTTGCATAAACTCTTAAAAAAGGGTCAGCCTTGGAAATGCTCTCATAACCAAGTTGTAGCTTTCAGGGAAGTGAAGAAACAGCTATCCTCCTCTAAGGTGTTAGCACACTATGATCCCAGATGAGATGTGATGCCTTCCCATACAGCATTGGGGTAATATTAGCTCATGGGTGACCCAATGGAGAGGAATGCCTGATAATCTGTGTATCCAGGACTTTGGCTAATGCAGCATATAAATACCCCCAGAGAGAGTGGGAAGGTTTTGCAGTCATATTTGGAGTCAGGAAGTTCCACCAAAACCTGTAGAGATAAAATTTGTAATAAGAACCAACCACAAACTCCTGCTAGGTCTACTTAAAGAAAACAAGCCATTGCTTCAGGCCAAATTCAGTGCTGGGCACTAATGCTAAGTGTATAATTACAGGTTGGGATCCTATTCAGGAGGCCAAGTAGAAAATGCAGGTGCATTGAGCTGCCTCTCAGATACACCACCACTGGTACTACCACTGGAAGAGTTCTTAATGGTTTTAAAGTTATTGCACACACTCCCATTTACAGCAGACAATATCAGACTTTGGATGCAGAAAGATTGGGTCCTGGCAAAACTGAAACAGCTGGTGGTGATGGGGGAATCAAAGGGCTGTCACAAACAGAATGGAAATTTTTTTGGCCCTGGAGAGACCAGATCATAGCAGAGGACAACATATTATTATGGGGAGCAAAACTGATTGCCCTGAGCAAAGATCACCACCAGACATTGGCTGAACTCTAGCAGGGTTATCTCGAGGTTTCCAAAATGAAGATGTTGGTGAGAAGTTAAGTCTGGTGGCCAGGGTTGGATGCAGACAGAGCTGCATTGGTGAGGCAGTGCCCAGAGTGGCAACAAGGACAAAACTTACCACCTTCAGCTCCTTCACATTTGATGGAATGGCTGGGTAAATCCTGGACTCGGTTACACAATGACTGTCCAGATCCTTTAGTGGTCTTAATGTTCTTAGTCATTGTGGATCCCCACTCAAAGTGGCTGGATTTACAAAGCGTCCATTTGTCAAACATGGGGATGACAATAGAAAGTCAGTGCACATCTTCTGCAATATACGGACTCCCAAACGTGTTGGTCACAGGTAATGGTTCATTGTTCAGAAGCAGGGAATTTGAGTATTTCCTAAAATTGAATGGTATTAGACATATAAGGACAGCTCCATACCATTCAACAGAAAGAGCAGTCCAAACTTTGAAGGCAGGCTTAAGGAAACAGCCCACACCATCACTAACTACCAAACTGTCCCCGTTCCTATTTGATTTTAGGACCACCCTCATGCAACAACAGGGATGACTCCAGCAGAGTTGCTAATGGGGCAAAGACTCCAGACCAGGTTAAATCTGATCTTCATTGACCTGGAGGGAGGTTGAAACAGCAACAGGAACATCAATGCCAGACACAAGATGCCACTAAGTGACAGAAACTGTTTGCTTTACAACATGAAGTCTGGTATAGGAATCACAGGAATGGCCCTGCAAGAGGCATGGTTGACTCGAGCGAAGTTCCAGTGATGCATAAAGTTTGGGTAAGTGTATTGGTCCTGAAGAAGCATAAGCACCATATGAAAGCTGCAAACTTGTAAATGGTGCAGTACCTTTCAATCTCTTCTGGAACCCATGGGTTTACTTTCTCTCCATCAAGCACTGAAGGTACCTCGGAATCTGAGGTGTACACGGCTGGTGTTGCTGCCTCGATGCCTTTGCCTTTGCTGCCTGAAGAAGAGAGTAATTTTCTTCCCAGATGCTCTGGGTCCAATTGGCAAGCTACTGGGCTTTGCGCACTGCTCATATCAGAGACAAATTTGGAGGAACCCAAGCTGATGCTAAAATAGATGAGGAGGAGCTACAAAAAAAAGAAATAGCCAATGTCCTCTGACTCAGAAGGGGAGGGATGTAGTGATTGGGGCTGTCAATCTGGTCCAATCAGGGACCCTTGGCTGACAGATAAGACCAAGAGTGTCAGACATCTTGTTCACTCTGAGAGCTGGCTCTGAGGGAGCTGCATCAGTGGCAAGGACTCTTCATGTGGAAGTAAAGGGTGACTTGGCAACAGGATACCAGCCTCTATGGAGATATTTCAAGACTTACGAATTCAGAGGCCTGGCTAAAGCTGTCATAACAGGTTCAAATCCTATCATGGGATCTAATGGAATTTGTATACAATGTAAAACAAATCTGAAATATAAAAGTGGTCTCAATGCTTGTGACCATGACAATGTCATTGATTGTTGCATGAATCTCATCAGCTTCACCAATGACCTTCTAGGAAGGTAATCTGCCAACTGTCTACATCTGACTCTGGACCGATAGCAACGCCACCAAGTCTTACCTTCCCTCTGAAAGAGCCTGGCATGTCACTCTACTCAAGGGATGGGCAACAAATGCTGGTCCTGCCCACATTCCATGAGTTTTAGATTTTCAGGAATTGGTAAGCCAATGGCAGGGAATGCAGAAAAGTTGGAGGAATTTGAAGCAGGTTGTCAGAGGAACAGCATGGTAAGACAGAAGAGAGGATGGGAGAGATAATGTAGGGATAGGCCTAGGCTTTGCCAGTGCCCACATCTGTGGATGGATTTGTAAAGGTTGGAAAAAAAAGACCAAGAGTGTCAGACATCTTGTTCACTCTGAGAGCTGGCTCTGAAGGAACTGCATCAGTGGCAAGGACTCTTCATGTGGAAGTAAAGGGTGACTTGGTGACAGGACACTGGCCTCTGTGGAGTTATTTCAGGGATCAATACATTTTTATTAGGTAAGGGAAGATATGGAGTTGAGCTACATGTCATCCACCATGTAGCTGAACGGCAGAACAGACCAGAGATGCTCAATGATGATATTCTGTCACATTTTGATCACCCTTTTCAGTTTTCAAGTGTACGTCATCTTGCATGACTCTTGGCTAAAAACTAAATTCTGCTCAAGAGGGCATGATATATGCAACAGATTGCATTTACAAAGCACCACTTACATAATGAAGCATCCCATAAAATAATTAAAGGTTCTTTGTGGAAATAAAAATCAAAATATGACACTGAGTTACACTAAGAGATAGCAGAACAGATGTGGAAAAGCCTGGTGAAAAAGGTTGATTTTAAGGAGTGTCTTAAATGAAGAGGGAGAAGAAGAAAGGCATAGGAAGGAATTTCAATGATTGTTCTGAACAAAGATCGCGACCAGATATTGGCTGAATTCCACCAGGGTCATCCAGGAGTTTCCAAACTGAAGACATTGGTGAGAAGATTTAAGCAGCTAAAGGCACAGCCATCAATGTGGGAGAAACTAAAATCAGGAAGGTTAAAGAGCACCAGATTTAAAGGCGGACAGATATTGTGGTGGATTCTAGTGTTCGAGTTGACGACAGAGATAGGAAGGGACATGGTATTTTAAAACAAGAATGGGAATTTTTATGTCAAGGCATTGGTTAATAGGAATGAATTCATGCCTGACAGAGTGGGAACTACCTATGACAATAAAGCAAGGATGTTACAAAGCTCAAAATAACATTCTAATTACATGTTGAAAGATGGTTCAGCAGACCGCCATAACTTTATTTTTCCTATTTTCATTAAGTTGTCCAGCATCAACTACAGGACCTGCAGCATGATGCTACTTATTTTCTCTTTTAAATTCTTATCCAAAATCACCATTTTTTGTTACCTTTACTCTCTCTAGCCTTTGAAAATCTCTTTCAGGCCCCATCTTCTTGATTATGCCTTCAGTCTCTGATTTCACTGACTGCTTGGTGCCAGTCATGTCTTCTTGTTAAGTGCTTTAAGCGTCTATCGGGATTAATTTAAGTAAAAAGTGCTTTATTAGTGAATCTTGTTGTTGTTGTAGGTGGTATCATTACCAATGCTGAGTTGCAAAATTGGACAGAATATAGCGCACAGGAGAGACACATTACAAAGTTCCACAAATACTTGAATGAAAATGCCTTGCAGACAGAATTCAGGAGCTGCAATTAAGAAAATGGAGTCAGAACTCTTTAGATATTCAGTACCATTTTATATCATTATTTCAGTAGTCTTAAGTATTGGCTTAACTTTCAAACGGCTATGCTCCTTCTGTAATGTGTTATGCCCAGTTATTTTGCTGCATTCTGTTCCAACTATCTCTTTATTCTACTTTTCTGTTCTGTGGCTACAGATGCTCTTGTATTTTACCTAATACTTTACTATCTTTTCATCTGACTGCACTTTCTTCTCTTCTGTTATAGCTGATGTCTTGTTACAAAAAGATGCACTTAATGACATCCAACTGTTGATCAAAGGATTTTTTTGTGGCTTGATGGCAAATGGGGGAGATGGTGCCATAGTGTTAATATCCCTAGATAGATCATCCAGACGCCCAGTTAAATGGGGAATGGGTTGAAATCCTACCATGATAGATGTTTACATTTTGAATTGAATTTCAAAATCTGGCCTAATGATGTACATTAAACTATTGCTGATTACTGTAAAAATTCCATCCCTTCACGGAAAGATATCAGCCATTCTTACCTGATTTGACCTCTGGGCAATTCTGGGTGGAAAATAAATGCTGGCTAACCTTTCGGAAGAAAACCCATGAGCGCTATCATAACAGTGGGAAGGTTTTCACGGCCTCATGAAACTTTTAAAATAAACAAACAACCATCCAAAAACATCTTGAAAGATCCTTAATCTATTTAACACAAAAACACAAAGTCCATGGTTCCTTTGACAGCTGAGCAGAATTGATTATTAAGTTGGAGCTAAGCAAAACATTCATAATGATATTCCATTACACAGCTGAATAAAAAAAGTCTTGAGAGTGTAACCTAGTACATTAAAGCTTTTTGAAGTAGTGAAATAGATAACCATCTGGAAAACTGCTCTAATGATTGAACAAATGGCTGAACCATTTGAGTCATTATATGGAACATCAGTTCCACTGCTCAAAGGCTGAAGAAATAAGTTGACTGTCAATCAAATGAAAAATATCTCAAGGGGAAATTGGCACATCAAATCTGGATTTCAATATTGGTGCAAGGAGAAAAGTATTTTATCCATGTGTAAAGTACTCCAATGCATTTGAATACTGTAATGCTGTCGCTGGCCTCCTCTGCCTATTGCGAATTCCTTCCCTGCTCATCCCCGCATTCTGCCTTCAGCAAATGTTCTGTGTTTCTCTAGCTACCAACAGTTCTGAAGAATCGTCACTGGACCCAAAGCATTGACTCTGCTTTCTCTCCACAAATGCTACCAGACCTGTTGAGTTTCTCCAGCAATTTCTGTTTTTGTGCAAAAGAGTGTAATGTTCTGCTTGTACTCACTGTTAGATCACCATCTAGTGATCGTTAGGTGATCCTCAGGAAATTGTGGCCAAGATCAGGACTGGACTTTGCCAGAATGCTGTCCTCAGAACGTGCACTTGTATAGATCTAGAACTTCTACAAGAGTGTAAACTCATGATTACCAGCCAGCAGCATGTCATCTTCTCTGGCTTTTAGTTCCATCAATTTATCCTTTTCTGTGCACAAACATGAAAAAATGCACACCGGTGCTTTTCAGCATATCTCAGCATGAGCTCATGACTTCAGGAAAAAAAGAAAAGGAAATTAATAAAAAGCTGATAAGTTCCACTCTTCCGTGATTAAGAGGTGGTATTCGTGCTGCTTTTAATTTTGTAGTTATCGAGGGATTTAATTTCCTCTCTGTGTTGTTTATTTTTGGTTATTCATCTTATTGCTATTTTTATGGATGTTGGTAGTGCAGAATGGCTGCCATATTTGACTACATATCAACAGTCACTGCACTTCAAAGGTAATTAATTGCACATGACGCTTTACAATTTTTGATGATCTGGCATAAAGCATGCAAGTTTTCCTTCTTCCATTCTTGCACTGTCTGCACGATTTTAGTCCCATCATTAAGCAGTTTAAAATAAATGGCTAATGACCACATTAAAATAATGCAGACAGAAATTTAATGCAAACACATTCTTATAAATAGTGCCAAGGAAATTAAACCCTTAAAAGTGAATTTATTCCTTCACCGAGTAGAAACTACAACACTGTTGATAGCTGAAGGAAAGCTAATAAAATGATAACACCGGAGAGACTCTTTGCTTGCAAAAACTTGGTTTTTATTGCTTCCTGAATAAAGTCTCGCTGGGATGTTTTTCAAGCAGCAACTGATGGCCCAACTTTACAACGAGAAGTTAGTTTTTGTATACAATGTAAATACAAGCACACATACACATTATTCACTCTCAATCTTACTTAGAATAGGCCTTTGGAATTGTTTACCCCTGCTTGGACATAGCAAGGAGAGGAAATACTTGTTGAATTTGGAGAGAAACTAAGGTTGTGAAGGTCCACTTTCTCGATAAGCCAGTATATGAGGTCCTTAGGTGATCAATTAACTTGACAGTTCCCCAATCATCTGCTTCCCAAGTTGAAACTATGGCAACTCATCTCATTAATTTTGGCAGGGGTGGGATGGTCATCTTCAATTGCCCTAATTATCCCAAAGCAACTTCCCTGCCCTTTCCTCCAAACCTCTTGATACCTTCTCAATTCCTATATTGCAAAATGAATTTTAAAAAAACTCTTAGTTGCCAGGTACACTCAAAACGTAGGCCTTAGCCCTGATTGATTGGCAGTTTCTGCCAAATGGTCAAATCAGTGATGAGTCCTGTGATATGGTGAGATAGTCACCCTGGCTGGCTTGTCTGCTCCTAATGAGCTGCTTGGCTGGCAATCCGGTAAGTTATCATGCTCGGTAGTCACCACCTCATACACTGAGCCCCACATAAAGTGAAAGTATGAACTGTAAACTTTTTTTTGGCTGACACGATGGATTCTCGTTACCTCAGACCATCACCTGCCTTTACAGCTGAGTAGGATTCAACCGCTATGTAATTGCACAGATTAAGCCTGATATCATTCTCGAGAGGTACCTGTGCCTCACCCTGAGAGTAGGGTGAAGTTGAATAAATCAAAATAAAGGAACAGGTTTTCCTGCCACTTCTGTATCCTCATTCTATTTTCCACTAGCAGCTGTGCCTTAATATCTGGAACTATTTGTTTCAACATCTCTCCACCTCCTACTCATACTTTAGGATCATTTTGAATGGCTTTTAGTCATTCCTCCCAAAATCTCCTCCTTCAACTTGGAGGTAAATGGCTTGTTTGGTTGCACTTCTGTGAAGCTCATTGGGACGTTGTTTTATTTAATAACAAAATTTAATGAACAGGTTTTCACTGCAATTGCACAGTCATGAAGCTGTGATCTGAAATAAACCTGAGAGCACAGTTACAAAGGGAAACATTTACATGGCTGTGGGGCAAAAAACAGGAGAGTTTAATTGGATCATTCTTTTGAAAGGCTGACACAGATGTGGTGGGTCAGATAGCCCTCTTCTATGCTGTGTGAGTCTATGCTGCCTCAGAACATAAGAATATAAAAGATCTAAAGGAAAAGTCCATCTGACTGAAATTTCCCTTGTAATGCTCTCCTTGATAATTGGTATTATACAGTATAGTAAAGCAAACAATAGTTTTGTTTCCAGTAACTGTGTTTCTTCATCAGTGAGGATTTTTAGTATTGGAATTCCAATGCCAGTGTTACGTGTTCCCTGTAAGGCAGTCTTCTTTCAACAGTGTGCTCTCTCCCCTACACCTGACCCCACCTCAGATTTGTGGGTGGCATGGTGGCTCGTGGTTAGCACTGCTGCCTCACAGTGCTAAGGACCTGGGTTCAATTCCAGCCTTGGGTGACTGTCTGTATGGAGTTTGCACATTCTCCCCCACGTGCTCTGATTTCTTCCTGCAGTCCAAAGATGTGCAGACTAGGTGGATAGCAATGGGAAATGCAGGGTTACAGGGATGGAGTGGATATTGTTTGGAGGACTGGTATGGACTTGATGGGCTAAATAGCCTGCTTCCACACTATAAGGAATCTGTATAATTCTATGAAGTGCCTCTTGATACTTTCTGACATAGAAGGGCAAAAGGACTCTTTTTGACAGGGTTAGTCTTTGCTGCCAACCTCTGTGGGCACATGATGCCTGAGCAGGAGGTTTCCATCTGCAAAATACCTCAGGCTGGCCAACAGGGCAAGAGAGGTTGCTTTCCCATGTAGTACGCAGCCCCTCTACCTTTACTAGAGTGTCGGCTCTGGTGGAGTAAGACTCTGAATTAGCCATTTTAAAGTGTTGTTTTTCTTCATGGTTGTACCGAAGGTGAGGGGGGAGAGTGGGAGGGGCAAGTGTTGGCTAGGAAATGGGCTGTTCACCCAAGTTCTTTCACTTGATTATTTACATCACCAACCCTTCAAAACCTCCCAGCCTTGGATGGGGGCAGGGAGTTACACTTGACCTGCCTCGTGAGTTATGATGTGGAATACAATGCTGGAAAGGGCGATGGAAACAGACTAACGCTCAAAAAGAAATTGAATATATGCATAAAAAGGAACTATTCATATGACTTCAGGAAAAGAGCAGGGAAGGCAGAATTTTAAAGAAGCAGCAGAAGCACAACTGGTTGCCTTTTGTTTTATATGATTCTATGGTTTGTTTTATGACTGAAAGGTGGTATTAAGGAGCATATGGCTAATGTCCATGTTGTTTTCACAGAAAACAATAAATGCAAGAATATCTTAGTAAGTTCAACAATAACATTGTATGAAGCCTCTTTTTATGTCACAGCTCCCATAGAGATACCATCCTGTTGACACAAATTGATTACTATTCCCCATGGCTTCCTCCTCTGGTGGTCCAGGTTCGATTTGACGGCTGGGGAGGGTATGGGGCTGGGGTACGTGATTGCCATCTTAATCCATTTTTGACAATTGTGATTTCTGCAGAAAAGCAACATCATGTTCCATTAGATGTCGTTTGTTCTTTCGTGAAGAACCACTAAGCAATGCCTACTTTATCAACATGGTGAACTCTTATGATGAAGAGGAGCAAGGCTTTTGAAAAATGTCTTCAATTTTATCATTCCTCTCCATTCGATACAGATCCATACTGGCCCTTAATTTGGTGAGCTTTCATGGTGAATAACAACAGCCTTTTCTATCATGGGAGCATTTCACCCAAGGTGAGTATTGTTCATATTCAATGTCAATGCTTCCATTTTCCAATAGGAGACTAGGAACCAATCAGGAGAGGAAATCCTAGCTAACTTTTCCTTTCCCCAGCTCAGTGTGATTTTGGTCAATTTGAAACCCAGATTTTGCCTTGTTTGAAATGACTGATCACAATGAATAATGCAGCAACCCCTCGGGTAACTAATGCTTTACCTAATCCAGTGATGGTTGATGTTAGGTTTTGCACCAAAATAGTTAACAGAATTTCACAACACTGGCGTCCTCATTTTAAAATGCATAAAATCCTGTTACCTCCCGAACAAAAATCATCATAATTAAGAGTTAATAAAAGAGTATCCATATAAAATTATAAAAAACAAAATTACTTCAATTTTCTCCATAGTTCATTAATTTTTGCAAGGCAACTTCATCTTACAATCCAAGAGCTTTGCTGGAACTGTCTCTCAGCTGCTAACACTCCCGAGTACTACATTTCCCCTTCATGCTTCACTTAAACGAACAGTGACATGTGCTAATTTGTTAAGGCAAAAGAAAGGATCAGTTATAGAACTCCGAGTCTTATTAATCAGCTGGCAAATGCTGCCATAGTGTACTTCTTTCATCATCTGATGACTCAAATGACCTTTCACCTCAGATATCACTCATTGGCCCAGCAAAAAAAGAAATTGTCTACTACTGGCAGCTCATTCCTCTTGTTGTCTTCATCCATATTCAAAGATGTGTCACTGCTACCTAGCTAGAAGCTAATCAAAAGGAATTTTCTCTGCCCACCCCACAGAGGTATTACCACTACTGCACTGCAATCAACTCTTTTCAAAATGCAATCAGGGTGAAAGAAGCCTATTTCAATCAGACTTGAAGCAGCTGAGGGTTTTACAATTTACTTTTATCTTTGCAAATAAAATTTTCTCTTCTGGCCTTTCTTCAATTCCTTTGGTTTAATCAATGAACCAACAAAGTCTGAAGTTGCCAACTTTTTCTTTGGTGATTGTGATGTTGGCTGGGGTGTGAAACTTATGTGGGGGGAAGATATTAAATAAAAGATGAAAGGAAAAGTGGTAAAGATTGGAATCTGAAATGTTCACAGCATCTATGAGAGCAATGATGCGTGAACAAATTAATTGCAGAATATTACCTAGTGTTCAGCTGAAGGGCTGCGATGTTAACCTGTCTTTCATTATTGTCCATGACACCTTGCTGTTTAGATGGGAAACATTAATGGTCAATAATTTCCATCTGCATTCTGGGTGGATGCTGCCAGGTCAAAATCATTAATGTGTCAGTCCACGTAAAGGCAGAGCTCAAAGGTCTCTTCACACACATCACATACAGGTGGCCTAATTTGCTTTGCCATATCCATAAGATGACAGACACAAATATTCCCAAGTGTTTTCTGTAAGTAACCAGTGCCTGATGGACCAGTAGGCCACCAAACATTCTCCTTCAAGGATGCTTGTAGATGTGACCTAAGGCCCTAGACAGCAATCCTTGCAACTGGGAGTCACCAAGCAAGAGAAGAAAATGGCAATATCTCCTGTGACTGGTGTATATCACCACCATGACCAGTGGATTGAGTGTCTCAGCAATGGAGATCATTGCTAATCACAGCAACTGTAATGACAGATCATGTGTAGTATTTATGGCAAAACCTGCCTGTCAAGAATCAGCCTCTTTAGCTATTAGCAAAGGTGTATCTTTTTCAGGCACACCATCCAAAATGGAATTATTTAGTTCATGCTCATTATCTTTCATAGCTGAAAGGATATTGGAAACAAACTGATATCCCCTTCAGATGCACATGGGCTTGCAATATATTTCCAACAACACATTTTGATATTTGGAAAAGTGCGACTGGACCAAATTGGACAAAGAGAGAGAGAGAGAGAGACAGATGCATAAAAAGAGAGAAAATGACATACTGTGAGCAAGTGCGTGTATGTGAGAGAGAAATGGAGAGAATCAAAGAGAGAGATAAAGAAGGTGATAAAGGGAGAGATCAAGACTACTGTACCATTACTAAGTCAATGTTACTAAGCTGGAAAATTAAAAAGGCTTAGACTTAGGGATTTTTCAATAATTTTTGCATTCTGTTTCCAAGATTCAGTAACAGTAATGAAATATAACGATCTGCAGTGAGCCTATGTATGAGCAGCCAGCTGCAAAAAGAAAGAAACAGGGCTATTTGGATATGAGTGCCCAGACCCCATCAGATTTGACAGGCCTACCCAACCTTGAATTATTTGAACAGAGTTTCAGAAATAGTTTAAAGCCTGAATGTCAGGAGAATGTTCATGGCTGACATCATCTGTAAACAGTGAAATGACATTCTTTGTTGGCAGTCTGTTCATGTTTAAAGAACGACTGTAATTGGAATATAATCACAAGTGCAAAGCTGCAATGTACTGAAAGAAAACATCTTACTCGTCACAGGCAAATAACTAATAAAGTAAAGCAAAGTCTAATTTTTAACTTTTGCCCCTTTCTTAAACCAACAGATAAAAAGTATTATAATAAAGGGGAGATAAAATGTAAATTTGAGTGCAACAGACAACTCCCCTGCATCTTTAGCCATCTGGAACAGCTCTTTAATGTCAGAAACTTCAGTGTTCTGGCTTAATTAAGATTAATAGTTACCCAGGAAAAGTTAGAGGCTTAAATCCTGGGTAACCAATAAAATGACTCCTCAATTGCACCCAATCCCCAAATATTTGACACCCTCCTTTTTTAATTCATTCACAGGGTGAGGGCTCAGCTAGCATTTATTGTCCATCCCTAATTACTCAGAGGGCAGTTAAGAATTAACTACATTTCTGTGGGTCTGGAGTTACATGTAGGTCAGACTAAGTAAGGATGGCAGTTTTCTTCCCTAAGGGACATTAAAGGACTTCCTCGATGACTGTCCCCCCAAACAGACCTCTCCACGACTTGACACCACCCCGATCAGTACAAGTTGATATCCTTCTTAAATTTACTTGGTATGCCCTTCTAACCCTAGATATGCTCCTAGGTTAAGGTGCATTATTCTGGGTCAAATGTAGAATAGTAAAGGAATGGGTCTGGGTGGGTTACTCTTCGGAGGGTTGGTGTGGACTTGTTTCCACACTGTAGGGATTCTATGATTCGATAATACTAATACGTGCCTGACTTAATCCTCTGCTTTTCCCTTTGAGCTAATTCTTACTCTTACTCGACCATCGCACTCATTCACTTACCTGGCACCCAACCCACCTCACCCGCCTGTTACTGTACCCTGCTCTCACTTGCATGGTACTCTACCTTCCTCACTTAACATTTTTACCCTGTCACAAGAGCTGTCACAAGAGCTAGTTGTGCTGTTGACATCACAACGCATGGTACACTAACTGTTGCAAAAGAGGATCTGCTCTCTACAAATAATAAGGGGTTTCTGACCCTGATCAGAATCTCAGCTCATTGCTATAATACAGAAGGCAACAAAAGTTGTAAAGCTTTCAGTCCAGACACCAGCAAAAAAATCAAACACACACTATTCCTTTTATCCTAGCAATATCATCACAAACACCAAACCTCAGCATCACTCTCTCCACACTGAGGCTTCTTGCTTAGGCTGGCACACTCTCAACTGGTTTCCTTCCAACAATTCTTCATATTCATTAGATGCTTTTTTTCAGCTTGTATCCCTCACTGGGACAACTAAAAGAAATTGCAAACTAAACTCGTACTTACTTTAACATCAAATATAAGTTCCATAAAATCTTTTTCATCAGTATTACAGGACTTTTTACAAGAGAATTTAACCCTCTTGTTTATACTCTCTGGCACATCTACACTGTGGAGTTTTACATGTTTCTGTATCCTTATTGCTATGTACCAGCATCATTTTGTTTCTCCCTCTTTGTTTTTTTCAATGCATTAACCCTCTCCTTGTTTCACTTCAAAACCTCATTAAAGGCACGTGGTGGCTCAGTAGTTAGTACTGCTGCCTCACAGTGCCAGGGACCCAGGTTTGATTCCAGCCCGGGTAACTGTCTGTGTGGAGTTTGCACATTCTCCCCGTGTCTGTGTGGGTTTCCTCCAGGTGCTCTGGTTTCCTCCCACTGCCCAAAGATGTGCAGGTTAGGTAAATTGGCCATGCTAAATTGCCCATAGAGTTCAGGGATATGTAGGCTGGGTGCAATTAGTCAGGGTTAAATAGAGGGTAGGGGAATGGGTCTGGGTGGGTTGCTCTTCAGAGGGCCGGTGTGGACTTGTTGAGCCGAAGGGCCTGTTTCCACAATGTAGAGATTCTATTTCTAATTCTAATGTTGCATGTAAACACAACACACTTCCAAATGATTTGTCATCAAGAATAATTCAAAAATGGGACTGACACCATGTCTCCCCCTTCTTAACTCACAAAATATAAATTAACATTATATCTTGTTCCTGATAAATCAAAGGTCAGCAGCAGTTCAAGAAGATAGCTCAGCATCACATTCTCAAGGACAGTTTTGAATTGCCAGTAAATACTGACCTTGCTCACAACACTCAATCCCATGAAATAACTTCTGAAAGTACTAGAAGAAGCTGAACGAGGTAAGGAAGTCTTTTGGAATTGATTCTTATTTGCATAATGCGATGGCAGGAGGAAGATGAGAGACCAGTTTCTGTTGAATGATCTTGTCAAGCACCTTTAGATTTTTCTGATAAACCATCCACTCAAAGAACTTGGCTTATTTGATACACTTTTTGCAACTTATGTCTCTAATGAATATAAGTTTGAGTGAGTATTAATTTATCTTATACAATGGTTTTGGCATTAGCCAATGGAATACTGAAGTTTACATTACTTCCTCGAGTTAACTGGCGGAGCTCTTTCTCCATTTTTGAGCAAAGCATCACACCAGCCCTCCATCAAAATTAATGGGTGATACATTTTTGGGAAAGCAGTATTCTTGTGAAGAAATGGTACCATCCCCAACAACAGGAACTAATGGCCAGGAACAAACAAAAAATATGGCATTATGAATATTCGCAGCACGATGCAAACTTGAAGGATCACAATGTAGCAGGTTAGTGTAATCTTTTTTTGATGAATTTGTCTTGTCTTTATATTAAATGGTTGAGGTGAATATCGGAATAAATCTGGCCTGAAGAATGGGTAATTTGATGTGAGACCTAATGAGTCCATTTACCATATTACTCTGAGGCTTACAAAGCTTCCCATTGCCTGTCATTTTTCTTCACAGCAAAATGCGATGCACTACGAAACAGGCATTGATTCTGTGACCCATTCTCACCCCTGGCAAGAGAGCAGAGTCAGGGGTGACCTTCAGCCTTCTCAGAACACAGAATATCATGGTTACTGCTTCAGAAAACTACATGATTTACAAACTAAAGAACACAGTGATATTGACCAAGAAAATGCTACAGAATTCACATTAAGTAAATGATACCCAAATATAAAGAAATGTTAACATAAATTCAGGAATGAAAATTGATTACAAGTTTGCTCTGCTCAAGGACATGTGACTAGGATATTGGGGAACAGGGTATATTTTACAGCAGTCACAATGCTAAATTCTTGCTTTAATCTTTAAAATGTTATGTTCACAGGTACAGTATTGTTCTCATTTTGCCCAAAATGTTAAAAGCTGTCTGTTTTGGAACATGTGTTGTGTGGCCTTTATGACAACCTTCTCAGGGTCCATTTGCTTCATTTATTAGAGCTGACTTGGAGCAATCAGTTCCAGTAAAGCAGGGAGAGTTGAAGAAGCCTCATTAAATAGTCATTAAGATTAAATCATTCTTTTTCCTCTTCTCACTGTTTGATATTTCAGCTTGTTTTCATTTCTTTTAAACATTCGGGTTAAGTTCCAGCCAACAAATGAGTAACAACTGAATTTTGCTAACTCTCCACTCCTTCTGTCAAAGGTGCTGACTTTGTGAGACCTTGAGTATTCCAGCCTTCTGGTATTTTCACACAGTAAGTCACTCTTCATAGTTGAATCCAGACATTCGGCTATTTTAGGCATATTGGGACTTGGGGTACCCTCAATTATTTGATCAGACCTTTTCCCATTTAGTGCGTTGTAGAATCTTTATTACAAACAAAACTCTCTTTATCTGGTCTATTGAAATGTGACAGAAATTAAAAATACTTTCATGCAATATTTATAAAGCACCTTTTATGGGTGAACTTCTAAAAAGTAAAATGAAAAGCAGGGATTCCATTAAAACAACTTCACTAATTCACATAAGAGGTCTAAGTGTTAGAGAGTGGAAACATTTTCCTGCTACCACTCACTCCAGGACAGTTAAGCATTACTCTTTTTCAACAATTAATAATTTTGACTTGATTAAGAAAGTGAGGAATAAAATGATATTTTGTTTGATTATAGAGAACTGTGAACCATTTTCTGGAAGGAAGACTACCCATTTGGTCCATAGTTCCAAAGTGACTGGCATATCAAAGCATGAAGTGGGAGGCATTATTAATTGATGTCACAAGGAAACCATTATTTCAAAGAAACCCGTTAGAAATTGGGCATAAAGTGTTTAGCTGATTTGAGATTGATCATGTACTGTTCATACGTTTGAGGACTGCTTTGAGTTTAGCATACCTTAGATCATGCATATTGACAGCAGTGATTCACAGTGGTTTGGTGCACAAGGAAAGAAGACAGACTTCAGTCAACAGAAAACAGCAAGAGATAAGTATCCAGTCAAACAGTGTTGAAAACTGATCAACTGACTGATAAAAACATCACTGCAATTATAGAGTCAGAGATGCCACAGCACTGAAAAGGGCCCTTTGGTCTGTTGAGCCTACACTGGTCAAAAACAACCACCTACCTATTCTAATCACATTTTCCAGCACTTGGTCCATTGCCCTGTAGACCTTGGCAAAAGAAGTGCTCATCTAAATACTTTTAAATGTTATGAGAGTTTCTGCCTCTACCACCTTACAGGCAATGAGTTCTAGATTCCAAGCATCATCTGAGTGAAATATAGCCTTCACAACTCCTCTACCTTTGTGTTCTATGTTAAATGTCCGACTCTTGGCTATTGATCCCTCCATCAAAGGGGTAAAGTTCCATCCTGTCTACTCTATCTTTGCACCTCATAATTTTATATACCTTAGTTATGTCTGCCCTGAGTCACCTCTGTTCCAAGAAAAACAACCCCAGTCTGTCCAAATTTTCTTAATAACTGAAATACTGAAGTTCAGGCAACATTCTGGTAAATCTCCTCTGCACCCTCTTCAGTGCTATCACATTCTCCCTTTAATATAGATTCTAGAACTGCACACAATAATCCAGCTGTGGCCTAACCAAGGTATTATAAAGTTCAAGCAAAAGCTTCCTGCTCTTAAATGCCATGCCATGGTTAATAAAGACAAGTATATCATTTATCTTCATAACTATTTTATCTGCTTGTCTTATTATCTTAAGAGGTCAGTGAACACATACAGCATAGTCCTCGATCCTCGGTGCTTCTCAGAGTCCTACTATTCATGCATTCCCCTGCCTTGTTTGTTATGCCCAAGTGCATCACCTTACATTTAAACAGATTGAATACTACTTGTCACTGATCAGTCCATCTAACCAGCATGTCTATATCCTCCTGTAATCTACAGCTATCCTCCTCACTATTAACCACCCAACCAATTTTCGTATCATCCCTGAATTTACTGGTCAACCCTCCCACATTTAAGTTTAGATTAGTGAAAGATCACAACAGCAAGGGCCCCAATACTGATCCCTGTGAAACCCCAGACTTTCAGTCACAAAAGCACCCCTTGACCATTACCTTCTGTTTCCTGCTTTCAGCCAACTTGGATCCAAATACAGAGGAACCTCGATTATGCGGCATTCAATTAATTGAATTTTGGATTATCCGAACAAGATCGCAAGGTCCCAATACTTGGCTAACTATGCTATGCAGCATTTGATTAACCAAACAAAATTGTCCTTTGGATAATTGGAGATCCTCTGTAGTCAAATTTCCTTGGATCCCATGGGCTCTTTCTTTTGCTATTTCCCACAATCAGGACCTTATCAAAAACCTTGCTGACATCCATGTGGACTATGTCAGATGCATTGCTTTCAACTACACATCTGATCACCTCTTCGAAAAATTCAATCACGTTGGTCAGACATGATCTCCCTTTAACAAAGCCATGCTGTCTATTCTTGATTAAACCCCATCTCCCCAAGAAATTCAGTCCCTCCAAATTGTTTTCAATTTTTACTTCTTTTTTACTTGTTTTGATGAATGTAATGAATGCTGTGAAATAATATTTGTCTTGAAACAAATCTTGTGACTAATTAGGACCAGTAGACCTTTATTAAATTTAATCAGCTGTTCAGACATGTTATGAGACTCCTCCAAGGCAGGTGGGACTTAAAAGATTGACTTTCTGGTCCAGAGACAAAAATACAAACACTGGTTTCTGGAAGATTTGTAGCTCAGGTAAATGGTAAGTATGTAAGTTAGCTCACTGAACTGGAAGATTTGTTTTCAGACTTTTCATCACCATACTACAAACACTGTGTTACGAGAGGCCTCAGTAACACAAGCCTTGTTCTTTATCAGCCCATATACACTTTACAATTATTGGCTTACAAAACAAGTGCTGTCCCAGTTTGCCACTACATTCTCTCAGTAGACCTATTAGGCTGGCTGCCTCAACTCAATCTATAATTGTAAGTAACTTGAGCCTTACAGTTAATGTTAAAAGTTCAGTCCAAAATCTTACAAGCATGTCAGTTAATTCAAGCCTCAAGTCTGGATGTTATGCAGATCCAAATATAACTGTGAAGTGCCCAAATAGCCCAATCATAAACCAAGTTGTATTGACACATGTACAATAAGATGGATTTAACTCCTTAACAGAGGACACAACATATATACAAATATGATATTTGCAGATGTTTGAATCTTTCTGAAAGGATAAACTAAATGGGGCAAATAGCTATTCCCATCTATAAATGCCTTGCTAGCTTTTATTGATTTATGCCATATATTTATGGAAAATGTGCTAATTTTCAAGACCACAAACTCTCTCAGATATCCTTTAACCTCTCCCTAAGTGAATGTACTTCTCATTCTTTATTCTATTCTGAAACACTTTGCTTTTGTCTAAGTTGAACATCTTCTGCCATTACCTTACACATTTTAGATTTTTCTATGACTTCCTGAGGATCCATTTTGCCTTTCCAGACTTCACTGTGTTTACTAGATCAGTATCTGCAAATTTTAGCAAACAATATGTTGTTTCTCAATTCATTCATAATGACATACTGTATTAGTATCAGTGAAGATTCCAACAAAATCATTTCTTAATTAGTTGTTTTATCCATGTGTACATTTTAATTCAGATACCCATTGTCTTAATCTTAGCTAAGGCCTTTCATGTTGAAAAGTTATCAAAAATTTTTAAAAGCTATCTTTAAGATGACCAAAGTTCATCTTCACCTTTGAAGAATTTAAGGAGACCATTTAGGAAAAGATTGTCCCTTCTGGGACCATGTTAAATATAATTTATGAAGCTGTTTTCAAATGGGTAATTCTCTAGTAGGTTTCTGGTGATTGATGATTTTGCCAATTATTGCAATTACCCTAATTATCCCATTACCCTGTTTTAATGTAGGTGCCATGTTGTCTTGTTTCCAATCCAGTTTTGAACAACTTCTTCGTGATGACCATAAGCACTTTGTAGATTTTTCTGTTCAGTCTCACTAAACACCATCAGGCATCCCTTGGGACTTATTCATTTTGGACCTGTCAGCCTGTCTGAGACATTCATTTCAATGATAAAAATCATTAAGTTTAATAATAGACCCTTCTATGATGGGAGACATGCTACCACTGTCTTCTCCAGTGAATATTTCTTGGAATTATTTTTAGTTCATCTTCAATCTCAATCATGCTTGCACCCCTGAGGAATATCAATTCATCTTTGATAACCCTGCTTCTACTGAAAGAATGTTTTACTGTTATATTTTGCAGCACTGCTCATTACCAATTCTCCTCGACTTTTCTAATATACTTTGTTCACATTGTTTGGTTAGGACCATGTTTCTAAAATGGCTATCCTTAGCTTTGTTCCCATCAGTCTTTGCAGCTTGCTTTCTTTTTTTTAAAAAAATCACTGCCCAGCAATCAATTTGGCATCTTATTTGCTTAGGATATGCTAACCAACCAGTTCTTAGAATGTATTTACTTTTTATGATCTGCATGTAGATATTTTTTACCAATCTGTTCAGACACATGATAAAACAAGTCTGGGGCAGGTGGGATTTCAAACCAGACATTCTAGGCCAGAGGTTGGGACATTATCACTGTGCCACAAGTGTCCTATGTATTCTTAAAGATATTTATCTTGCGAGGTGATTTTCTTAAGTATCTCCCAGTAAAGTAATTTCAGTTTTTTTATTTTGAGTTTGTTTTTCTTTAAATGTGCAATTGCATGGTTTTGCCTGGTGATATTTGTTTGTCTTAGACCACTTATGATTAGACATATCTGCAAAATGGCAAAATTCAAGATTTTCTTGATTTAAATGGACAGAGAAACTCTGCTCATCAGGCTCGCTAAGAGGTCAACCTAATATAAAATGTGAAGATTCCTCAAAAGTTTAGGTTTGTCGCTGATGCCTTTATGCAAGCTTTTGTAAACGGGTTATTTTAAAGTGGTGAGTTCTAGAAACTTCTTTCAGTTTGGGCCTTGTCAAATCCAAGTGCAATTTCATCACAAAAATGACCTGTATGCCCTCAAAACATGGCACCATTAAAGATGACACCAGAACAAGTTTGCACATGTGCAGATTTACTAGCATGCTCCTCTGATGGTGTGAGTGTCTGACCCAGGAATTTTTGAGAAAGGTGTTGCATATCTTCCTTGCTTTCATTTTGCAGTGCTGTGTCTAGTTTTTCTAACTCAGTGTAGGCTCTGAATTTTGAAACCAGCAGACTCAATATTGTAGCCCGGCAAAGTACTTACGAACTGGGTATATGCTGGAATTGATAACGGGATAAGTGAACTCATCCAGTTCCATACATCTGTCAATTTGTAAATATATAAGCAATATGAATTCCAGATCGGAATTAAAGCAGTCAGTTCACTTAGAGAAGGTCTTCTGGCTGGTGGACTCTAAGGAAATACTTTGGTCTGAATCTTATATTTTCTTAGAATTGTTTTATTTTACTGTTTGATTTGATGTATTGTAGTCACATGTACCTAAGTACAGTGAAAAGCTTTGTTTTACAAGCAGTGCAGGCAGTTCATAGCAAACAAGGACAGAGCGAGGCATACAAGGTTACACTGCATAGGGGATGCACATTAGCAAGATCAATATTATTTGAAGTTAGAGAGATTCATTCAGCAGTCTAATAACAACAGGGAAGAAGCTGTTCTTGAACCTATTGGTGTATGTGTTCAATCATCTGTATCTTCTGCCTGATGGAAGAGGATGGAAGAGAACATTCCCAGGGTAGGTGGGGTCTTTGATATTGTTGGTAGCCTTTCTGTGGCAATGAAAATTATAAATGGAATCCATTGATGGGAGATTGACTTCTGCAACGGTCTGGGCTGTGCACACAACTTTTTAAAGTTTCTTCCAGTCCTGACCAAAGCAGTTGCCCTACCAAGCCATTATGCACCTGGATAGATACGGTGCATCTGTAAAAGTTGGTGATGGTCCTTATAGACACGGCAAATTTTCTAAGCTTCTGAGGAAGAAGAAGTGTTATTGTGCCTTCTTGACCATTTACATGGATAGATTTTCAGATATCGTCACTTCTAGGAATTTTATTCTCTCGACCCACTTCACCTCAGCTCTGTTGGTGTTGATCAGAATGTGTCCTCTTCCTTTGTTCCTGAAGTTTTTTTGGTTTTGTTGACATTGAAAGATTGTCATCATTGCATCATGACACCAAGCCCTCTATCTCATTTATATATTCTGACTCATTGTTGTTTGATATCTGGCCTGCCATTATAGTGTCGTTAGCAAACTTGTGGATAGCGCTCGTACACAATTAGGCAACATAGTCGTGGGTGTACAGGGAGTACAGTAAGGGGATGAAGACGCATCCTTGTTGGACAACAGTGCTAAGAATTATTGTGGAGCAGTTGCTGCTTTCTATCTTCATTAATTGCAGTCGATGGGTCTATGAAGTTGATGATCCAGTTGCAGAGGGAAAAGCTGAGACCGAGGTCTCTGAGTTTTGGGATCAGTCTGGAGGTGATTACGGTGTTAAAGGCAGAGCTGTAGTTGATGAGTAGGAGTCTGGCATAGGCGTCGTTGTTATCCAGATGTTTCAGGGATGAGTATATGCTTAGGAAAACCAAATTGCAACAAGTTTTTGGACAGTTTTCTGGCATGATTCTTAGTAAGTTATGTTACTGCATCTTACCAACCCACTTATTAACCTGCCCTTATGGAGTCTCTCACATCTGATTTCTGCCTCAACTCACCAGTCAGTGGGTATCCACTGAAATTCTGATTCTCTTGCAATCATGCCATTTGTAAAATAAATAAGAGTTGGCATCCTGAAGCTGGCTTGCTTGGTCACTGACAGAGTGATAACATGATGGAAAAACGGAAGATGGCACTGTGATTCTCTGACAAAGACCTCCATGTTCTGATCAATGGGGAAAGAAGAGGAGTTCTCTTCTGACAGTCCTGACAGAGAGGATTGTGTCAATGGACCCTGCTAGCCTAGTCAGAGGCTGGGCTCAGTACCACCTCCAGGATGCAGAGGAGTGTGCTGCAAGAAGGTCAATATCTGCTCTATCAGGATACATGCCAAACTCCTTTCTCTACCATGTCCCACTCTTCCCTCAACCACTCTCCTCCTTTAGCTGTGACACCAGTCTCCCTGCAAACCCTTCAATCATTTGTAACATCTCACTGCCTCTCCTCCACATACAGTAGCACTAACAACCATGCCATGCACTGTAATCTTACTCATTGCCACCCCACCCCTCCCTTTTCTTCCTGCAGAAGATGACAGCCAGTAACAAGGATGAAAGAAGCCATGTGATTTGGGGGTGGGGGCAGGGGCAGGGGGTGGATTTCCCTGATATATCTACCCTCCCCACTTATGAGGCAAGAATTCTGCCCCTCACAGGAGAAAGTTGAGACCGTTTCTGCAGGAATGCAGCAACATCCACATCCTGCCAAGGAGTGCCACTCTGAATACAAATGCCACTTTCCCATTCATTACACTGTCACTCTCAATCATTGTACATCACTTCCAACCACTGACTGCGCTATTGCCATCCCTCTCTCTCTTTAT
The DNA here is from genome assembly GCF_004010195.1 of Chiloscyllium plagiosum. NCBI lineage: Eukaryota > Metazoa > Chordata > Chondrichthyes > Orectolobiformes > Hemiscylliidae > Chiloscyllium > Chiloscyllium plagiosum. Next base: position 50,425,466 of record NC_057710.1, on the reverse strand, counting down.
CATATTGTCATTGTCACCCAAGGTTTCCACAATGTCTGTGACAAAAGGACTGGCTGTGGAGGACCAGCCCTCCTGAACTTCTGAGAACAAGAGTACCAAGGTCTCAGAGGTAGTATCAGCGAGGCTGCCTCCGGCAAGTTGACCAGCTCAGATACTGACACCTTGGCATCATGGGCATAGAGAGTGTAGGAGGACAACCTGTGAGGCCTGAGGCTGACCAAGGGAGAAAGCATCCAGGTTGCTGGCATTTGGAGGACCAGGCACTTGCTCAGGTCCAGGCTGGAAAGAACTCTTTGAGGTTAGCAGTCAGAGACTTCATTGAAATGCCCAGGAAGGAGCAGTGGTGGCAGACTGGCATGTGGGACAGAATGGCCCTCATTGTCCAGAAGCTACACCAATGCAATTAATCTTAAGACTATATGTCTGCCTGCACAGGCAGATTGGAGGTTCCCATAGAAAACCCAACCGACCAACCACAGGGGGTCCTGGAAAGGGGGGACACAACTGCACACCATTACCCTAGCCATTGGTGTCCGCTGCAGAAGGAAGAGCCACAGGGTACAGGGAACCTCCTGCCTAGTCCAGATGCCCCATCCTAATAAGGAGACAGGGCAATGCCAAGATACACCTAGTCAGAGATGAAAACATACATAGGTCCCTCAGCATTTTCCACTCAAAGTACTGTTCCCTCTTCCCTGCTTGTCCCACTCTGACCTTTGAAAGTTCAAGCTGAGGATGGTCAACTTGCCTCTTGCCTTAAGCGCGTCTGGTGCATCTCGACACAAGTGCTTCGGGGTCATCCTGCCAAAACTCCAGGGGCCAACAGGCTCCACATCACAGCAGGCTCCCTCCACCCCAGCTGCAGGATCAATGCTGTAGGATGGCCTACATTCCTGGCTGCTACACCTTTCAGGGGTCTTTGGCCTTTGTTGTCCCCCTGTAAAAGCCCCATGGAGTCACTAATTGGAAACATTCCAAATGTGGTCAGACATTTTCGTCTCATTGCTCACTCTCGATTGATAGCATGATGTAAGCTGAGTGAGCCCTCCTCTGCCAGGGGTTTTCAGACTCGGCCTGACCATGATATATATTTCATTCTCTTCCCAAGAGCAATCCTGCCAACTCCATAGGATTCACAATTCCCCAAGTCTCTGCCAAATCCATCTGCATTCACTTGCGCATTCTTCTCTCCTCACCCTACCCTGGACCCTGGCATATGAGATGACCGTGTCCGATGTGGTCGATCTCTCTATTTCAACCTCCCTTGAAGCCAGGGTGCTATCAACTGTGGAACATCCTCCTCCTTTATTACACCCTTCCCAGCATGCTTCATTGTGTCACCCCGCCCTCTCCCTTGAAATCCTGCTGTGAACCTTCACAACCAGACTATGCCCTTGCCCAAAGATTGCTGCCCCTAGTCCTGAAGACTAAATGACCAAAGCTGCTGGCACAGGGAGCAGATGTGAGATTGACAAAGCATACTGCCAGAAGGCAAGATGCGTGCCCCCTTCTACATTGAGGATTGCTGAGCAATAAGACAAGCTGCCTGGTTTTGTTACTGCACTAATTGGCATGGCAAGGCATGGCCAGGCAAGGCAGAGATTCTGTGAGCAAGCAGGTGGGCACTAAGTGAGTGAGGGGTATGTGAGCAAGCAAACATCCCTAAGATGCAGATTGGCCCAGTTTGAAGGCGGGGTGCCTATTCACAGAGTGTCCCTCCCACAGCCTTTCAATGTTAGTTGCCAGCGCGCCCTGCGATATAATGCTGTGCTTCCTGAGCACACTGTCAGTTTGTTGTAAAAGTACTAGGATTGCTGTGTGGAATGACAAATGGCGAACACTAATACCAAATGGCGAACACTAATACCAAATGGCGAACTGGTGCCCAAGGAGATGTGAATCTGCCCGGTTGGCACTCTAGTTTCCACTATACCCCACATGCTATAACCGACACCACACTCCACGTCACTTAGACACCAATAAGATTCCGCCCTCTAACTCTGCTCACATGCACCCTATAATCCAACCAGTGGCAGCTTGGGTTTTAAATGCAGCCTAATAAAAACAATCATCTTTCCTCCTCTTCCATTATCGTCAGACTACTTTTTCTTTTGTAAATTACCATATCAATTTCATCTCAACCTATTCCAAAACTGCTATTAAAGTGATTGATAAGATGGCAATAATGAAAAGAAGTGAAATGCATCCAGTGAAATATGATCCTGTACAAAATCAACTACTGCCATTTATATAGTTCCTTTCATTGTCCCAAGTTAATCATGGGCATGTTTTTGTATTATCATTTGGAGCAATATTCCTTTAAGAACATCAGCATGCAAATGAGTCAAGTAGATAGATGTTGTCACATGACCACAAGCTCTTTGTTCTGTATAACTCTAGGCACAGACTGTCTTTGGATCTTAATTTACACTGCACATATAAATTTAGCTACATGTGAACTCACTGGAGGTTTTCAAATAAATAGAATTCACATATTTTGAGTTACATTTAGATAATTGTCATGAAGGGAAGGTAATCTGCCGTCCTTATCTGGTCTGGCCTACATGTGATTCCATGTTCTGTTCTATAATTCCTCATATTCTTGATTCATTGAGAAAACCATGAAATATTGGTATATATCTGAGGATTGTGAAGGATAATAATCCTTATAATCAGAACACAATGCTCTAAATATTTAATAACATTGTAACCTTAGTTTATCTTGGACTAAAACAGTAAGAAACATCTTCAGAGTTGCCAAAATAACTCTGCAGCTGTGAATGTTGTCTTTTAAGCTTTTTGTGCAGAGGGTTGAAATCCTACTGGACTTTTTCCCTATTAGAAACAACATCACTGTACATTCACTCAGCCCTAATGTTGCTGCAGATCCTGTTCACTATCTTCACATTTTCTGTGTTCATTCTGTGACCGTTCAAAGCCTTGATCACCAAAAGAATGGTTGTTAGCCTCTTAAAAAGGCAATATATTTATTTTGTGGTATTAATCAAAAAAATAAAATGACAAATGAAGCATCATTTCCACAGTAATGCCATCTGCTTCTCAATACTCCCACTGCAATTTTGTTTGTAATTGTAAAATGATTTTTCTGGTTGCATTGGCTTGCAATACTGTACTTTAATGGTTGGAGATTGGCCAACAGTGCTCAGATCAAACCTGAGATTTCTCGAAAAGTACATGAAACAGCAGGAAGACCAGAGCAATACCCAGAAGATTGACATTGCCAGAACTGTGTTCACTTTCTGATTGGTTTCCTCAATTTTTTCTATGTCCTTCTTTCCTGACATCTGTGGCTATTCACTGGAAAGAACTGCCTTCTGGTATTTGAAGTGGCCATTATTTATCCATGTGTTCATGTGAGATCCTTGGCAGTAGATTTCAGCAGGCAACCTAATCAGGCAGATCAGAAACTGTTCTAATTCTATTTTCATCCAATCTTTGGAGAGGTATATGAGAGAAAATGTAATTGGTAGGCAGTCAGGTATGGAAGGTTGATTTTTGCCTTTCTAACCTAGGGGCAGTTCTAGTGCTCCTGACTTTAATCAGCAGACTCCACATTCTCTGTGCTTTGGTGCTGGAATCTTCTTGATCTTGAATGGCTAATTACTCATAGGCTGAGCTTGTTCAGATATCTGGGTTCCCAGAACAGCTTTATTTGATGTTGCTACAAAGGTGTAATGTTAACAGTTAAAAGTAATTTTCAAAGCTCCCCTATTTCAGTCTGTGAAGAGGATTTGAAATCAGCTTGGCACACAGATCTTTCTACAGCAAATGGATTAAATGGGTGAAATATTATTTTAAACACATAGCATAGGAAAAAAAGATGATCAATTTCATTAGAAATTATATGGAGAATAATTTACATCAGAGATTGATTAAAAACCAGTAAATCCAACTGAAGAGCTCAGACAATACCACAGACCATGACGGCAAAACTATTTGAACCTTAAGATAATATTTCTGTCTTGAAATTGGTCACTGTGACTGCTATTTTAAAATTGCAGTTTCAGGGTTTAGTTTTTGGTCTTTTAGTTTGGACAGTAGTTGTTGCTGTAATGTTGGCAGGAACTGCACCTCATCCTGCCAATATAGGAAGGCAACTCCCTTATTGAAAAATAATGTAAGTAATATTATTGCATCATTATTGGAAACATGGAATGACAGTAGTTTTGGCTGCAGCAAAACAATTCCAGCCTTTGGCCAGAGATGTATGGATCATGCCCTGCTCTGAATAGCTTTGGTGAGTGAAAACCAGAAAAAAAGAAACTAACCCCTGTATTGCCATTCAGCAAGGTGCTTGCATTCAGCTGCTCTGGCCACCAGTGCAGTGATGTGAATCCCACCTCTAGGTCAGATAAGTTGGTTTCCAGGCTCAATCCATGCTGCCTTGTCAAACAGAACAGCGACTCTGAACATTGGGTTGATCTACTGATGATGAATACAGCTGGACCTCAGCCCACATTTTGAAATGTAGGTAGGATGCTTCAGTCCTGATTGCTACCATTCCCGAAGAAAACACCATGAAGTTAGCAATAAAACATAGGCAAGACAATGGAAAACCACCTCAGCTATAATTTAGCCAAGAGGGCATGAAGAAGCAGCAAAGCATGAGAACTCCTGCCCGAGCTCATCAGCTCTGTTTGCATTTACTTTTTTTACTTCTTTCACTTTTTAAAGCTTTGATCTACTCACCTTCTGTGGAGAGCGTGTTGGTGCAGCGCAGGGGCGGTCAGTGTGGGAGATAAAGCCATCGTGGGGAAAGCGGCTCCACAATGGCATGAGAAAGGTCCCCTGGCATCTGCAGGGATCAAGCAGCCTGCGGTGACAGCGAGAGCAGCCAGACCCAGGTCTCCTGGGACCCGCAACAGTGGAGAGCGCAGATCGAACTTACCATCTGGACAGAGCGCAGTCACGGAAGCAATGGCAGCCACGGCGTAGTGGCTGCACCAGGTCCAGAGTGGAGCAGCGACTGGGGACCTGGAGTGAGATTTTGGCAGGTGGAGATCAAGCCCATCGCGGGAAGAGCGAGCCCAATGTGGCGGTGAAGGAGATTCCCCGACATCAGTGGCGGCAGAGAGAGCAGGCAGTCTGCGGAGTCCCGGAGAGCGGGCCAAAGTGAGTAAGATTGAGCCCATGTAGGAAGTGCGAGCTCAGCGTGGCTAAGCACTTAAGGAAGTCTGCTGAACTTTTAACTTTATTTCTTTATTTTTCTACTTTACACTAATGTATAAGTTTTAACTTTATTTATTTTCAACTTAAGAGTTTGTACCTCAGTACCTTCATACCTAAGATGGCATCAAGAATGCCAACATTGTACACTTTTCACTGTAATCGCACACATGACAATAAAATCTAATTCCATTCTTCTCTCTGAAATGACTCACGGTTCACCAATATGAAACTTGAGCTAGGACAGAATAGATGGAGTACCGGTTAAAGTAAAAACAAAGTATAGGAAAAGTGATTTTTGATTCCCGAAATCTTCCAATATCCATGAAAGACAAATATGCATCTCAATTTCATCTCAATACTTCAAGAGAACTTGTCACATTGGGCAGAACTTTCAACTTTCACGGAGACACAAATCAATTGCCTATTATATATCCTGCTCCATTTTCCATTCCACTGACTTTGATGCAAAGGAATTTTGGATGTACAAAGTTAGACATCACACCACACCAGGTTATAGCCCAACAGGTTCATGTGGAAGCACTAGCTTTCAGAGCGCTGTTCCTTCGTCAGGTAGTTGTCCACATGAAGGGCAGTGCTCCAAAAGCTAGTGCTTCCAAACAAACCTGTTGGACTATAACTTGGTGTTGTGTGATTTTTAACTTTGTACACCCCAGTCTAACATTGGCACCTCTGAATTTTGGATGGGCTTTATAATGACTGATTGATCCACCAACAGCCATCTTACCTCTCCAGTGAAGTTTTAAATTCTACCCATTGCATTTGTCACAAGTCAAAGTTTAAATTACAGAAGGAAGGATTAATCTTTTTGCCATGAAGAACTAAAATAAATTTAAATTAATCATAGGAACTATCTGAGCAGAAATCTTAACAATAAAATCAAGTTGTAGACCTCAGACTACCTGTAATGTCCCAGCAACTAAGTTATCTTTATTAAAACACGTCTGTTCTTATATAAAATTAAAATCCTTAATATAAAGAAAGTTCTGTAATCTGAACTCCTTCAATGTTATCATTAATGATGCAGAATTGAGTGCATCAGGAAATAGTTCTACTTTATTTAATGGGGACACATTGGACTTGCCTAGGAGCTAATATAGAACCACCTGACCTTCCTGAGGCATGTGTTTGATATGACAAGTAAAATACACAATATTTTCTGTAGATCTTCAGTTCACATTTCTGTTCGCTGACTATCACACTTTGACAGCTGTGCTCATTTTCTTTTCCTGCTGTGAATTGACAAGCACCTTTAACAAAAATCAGATTAGACACAGAAACAGAATTTCAGGTCACCCACCTGCCTAAAAAATGGCACCAGTGGCAAGAATACGTCACTATTGCTGAGGCCATCTCCAACTTGCACAGGTCTTCCAAAAAAGATGATACAAACTTATTAGGGTCCCATAATGTGACCCCAATGCTATTTTGTGACAAACTCAGGAAGCCTGTGCCAGGCACATCCCATGCATTATCAACCAGCTGTCTTACCAAGGAGTTCATAAAGACAGAATGAGAAGATGGTTAAAGAAGGAGGCTAGTCGTCCATTATGTCCATGCCAGTTCTCTCCAAGAGAAACTCACTTAGTTCCACATCCCTACCTTATCATGGTAGCTCTGCAAATGCTGTCCCTTTAGATAACTGTCCAATTCTCTTTTCAAAGCCTTCATTAATTTTATCTGCATGACTTTCAGGCAGTACATTCCAGATCCTCAGGTGTAAATAGGTCTTTCTCTTGTTTCTTCTTTGAATGATTACCTGAAATCCTTGTCCTCTGTTCTCCATCATTCTCCTAAGGGTGATAGTTTCTATCTACCTGTTCTATCCATACCCTTCCTGATTTTGACTACCATTTCTCACCCTACCCTTCTCTGAGGAGAACAGTTCCAACTTCCCCAATCTATCTAAAACTGAAATTCCTCAACCCGCAGATCATTGATCATTCTTATGCATCCTTTCTATGCCCTATCTGAAGAGTCATCGAGACTCAAAATGTTAGCTTGCAGCATCTCCCTAATTGCTGTTTGATCCATTGTGATCTCCAGTATTTGTTGTTTTCAGTATAGATTCCAGCATCTGCAGCAATTTGCTCCTACATTTCCATCCTTCTGAGTTATGGTGCCCAGAGTTGAGCACAATATTCCAACTGAGGCAAACCAGATTTTTATTCAGTTTTAATGTAGCTTCCTGGTTTTTGTACTCTAAGCCCCTAATAATAATGTTCAGGATTCCATATACTTTATTAACAATTTTCTCAACCTGCTCTGTCACTTTCAATGGTTTTGTTTTGACATATAAAGCCAGGTACCTCTGCCCTGCAGCCTCTTTTGGAATTTACTCTTTAATTTGTACTGCTTCTCCTTGTTCTTTGTACCAAGTGAATGACTTCACGCTTCCCTGCATTAAAGTTATACTTCCCATGTCCTTTTGAAGTTTGTCATAATCCTTCTCCGAGTTCACAATACTTCCAAATTTTGTGTCATATGCATATTTTGAAATTGTGCCCAATATCCCCAAGTCTAGTCACTAGCCTATATCAAATAAAGCTGGAGTTCTAACACTGATCCCTGGGGAAAATGACAGTGTGCATCTGAAAGCACTGCAGATGCTGTGAATCAGAAACAAAAATAGAAGTTGCTGGAAAAGCTCAGCAGATCTGGCAGCCTCTGTGAAGTGCAATCAGAGTTAATGTTCCTCAGAACTGATGGTAGCTAGGAAAATGTCAGTTTATATGCAGAAGATAGGGTTCCCCTTGTCCTCACCTACCATCCCACCAGCACCTACATCCAGAAGATCATCGGCCACTTCCGCCATCTCCAGTGAGATGCCACCTCCAGACACAAAATCCCCTTCCCTCCCTTGTCTGCCTTCCGCAGGGACCATTCCCTTAGGACACCTTGATTCACTCTTCCTTCACTCCCAACACTCTACCCACAGCCCCATGGCACCTTCCCCTATAACTGCTGAAGGTGAAAGACCTGCCCATTTAACCTCCTTCTTCCTTAGTATCCAAGGGCTCAAACATACCTTTCAGGTGAAGCAGCATTTTACCTGCACTTCTCACAATCTAGTCAACTGCATTCGTTGCTCACAATGTGGTCTCCTCTACTTTGGGGAAACAAAACATGGACTGGGTGACCACTTTGCAAAACAACTACATTCTGCCCGCAAAAACGATTGTGTGCTTCCAGTTGCCTGCCACTTTAAAACACCATCCTGTTCCCTGGCCAACATCTCTGTCTCAGCTTTGCTGCAGTGCTCCAGTGAAGCTCAGCGCAAGCTGGAAGAACAACACCTCATTTCCCACTTGGGGACCCTGCAGCCCTCCGGTCTTAATATCGAGGTCAATAATTTTAGGGCCTGAACTCCCTCATGTCGTAATCCCCTACCACACACACCAGACCTTGATATCATATAGTCTGCCATTACACACTACCTATTGTTAGCCACTAACAGTCTCCATTAACAGTTATTCACCCTCCCAGCCAGATTGTTATTGTCAACTTTGATTTTTCTTCACAGATGCTACCAGACCTGCTGAGCTTTTCCATCAAGTTTGTTTTTGATAGTGTGCATTCCTCCAGTTCAAAACTAAAAGTGCTCACCACTACTTTGTTTCCTATCACTCAGCCAATTTTATGTCCATGTTAATGCTATTGTGCCTTTTATCCCATGGACTGTAACTTTGCCAATAGTCCTGCTAGTACCTTCTATATGAATCCATTTTACTCCCTCCATTTCCCTTGATATCCTAAAAAGTTATTGACTTCAGTTTTGATGAGTCTATTGACTGAGCACCCACATTTTCTGGATTGAGATCTCTGAGGTTAGGAAGGGATTTAGTTTGAAGACTCAATTGAAGAATGGCATCATTGAGGGAGTACTGCACTGTCAGCTTAGGTTATATGACATAAAAATTGTATATAACATTTTAACAGGGGTGGACAGATTAGATGCAGGAAGAACGTTTCCCTTATAATCCTTCGAAATGTTAACTCTCTTTCCCCTCCAAAGATGTTGCTAGACCTGCTGAGTTTCTCCAGCATTGTCTGAGGATGTTTTCCCTGGGGCCAACAGTCACAGTCTCGGGATACAAGGTCAGCTATTTAGAACTGAGATGAGGAAACATTTCTTCACTCAGAGTGCGGAACCTACAGAATTTGCTCCCAGTGAAGGCTGGGCCACTAAGCGTATTTGAGAAAGGAGTAGATATTAAAGACAAAGGGGAAGGGAGAGAAAGTAGGAATATGGTGTTGAGGGAGAAGACGCGGCACAATCCTGTTTAATGGTGGGAGCAGGCTTGAACATTTGAATTATCTATTTCTGTTCCTAGTTTCTATGCTGAAGTCTTGGGGTGCAGCTTGTAGTCACAATTTTCTGACAGAAATAGAAGTTTGCCACTAATTATGCGAAGCTGACCCACTAAAACACAATTCGAGATTGTGTATAATGTATAATTGAAAAATAGCCAGCTGAGAATTCAAGTAGACACTAGCACCAAAAAGAAAATTAATCCACTCAGGAAAAGAAAATTGAAAACACATCCAAAAAATGATCATAAATTTAATGTCACTAATTTTCACTTGTCCTAAAGTTACTGACTTCTTTAGATTAGATTACCTACACTGTGGAAACATGCCCTTCGGCCCAACAAGTCCACACCGACCCACCGAAGCGCAACCCACCCAGACCCATTCCCCTACATTTATCCCTTCACCTAAAAATACAGTTAATTTAGCATGGCCAATTCACCTAACCTGCACATTTTTGGACTGTGGGAGGAAACCGGACCACCCAGAGGAAACCCACGCAGACACGGGGAGAATGTGCAAACTCCACACAGTCAGTCACCTGAGGAGGGAATTGAACCCGGGTCTCTGGCTCTGTGAGGCAGCAGTGCTAACCACTGTGCCACCGTGCTGCCCATATTGTTCTGGCAGTTCTTGCCCAAGGGCCCAACAGTTCGATAGTAACCATTAGAAAGCTATTCCATCAGTGTGATATCACAGCTGGGCTCAGTATGTCTGACATACACACACAGTGTTATGCTGGCTGTGCACTCACTAACTGAGTTACAGGAGAACTTTGTCATGTTGTATTTATCAGATTTGTTTTGTGCAATCTAGGTGCTCTCAGATTCCTCCCAGAAGGCATTGGAATATGTCTGTCTTGTAACAATAGGTCAGCTGATTTCCATTGGTAAAAGAGAGAGCTTCATCTTCCCATTTCATTTCCAAATATTTTCTCAACCTTAGCTCTGACTGCCATCAGTGATCTCCCTGTTCACCTGTTCCTGCTCACAAAGCCAGCTTTCGCTCAAGCCTTAATTACTTTCTTCACAAGGTGCATAATAATTATGGTAAATCAACCTTTGTCTTTTCTGCTGCTAACTTGTGGAATTCAGTGCCCACTGGTTACAAATCATTCTCATCCTTATCAGTATTTAAATCATGCCTGTGTAGTCACTTAATGTTAACCTTGGTTGAAGTCAAGGCAGTTTGTTTGATTGGCAGTTTTTATATACATCGGGTTATAAATTATGTACATTGTTTGCAATATTTCCCTGCATTTTTCTCTGAGAAAGAATGATATTGTTATAGCATCAGTCATGTGATGCTATACAGCAGATTTTTATTCATGTTTTACCTATGGTTTTATAAGCAACTTTCTCCCCATCCCTGCTGTATATGACATTATTAGAAACCAGAGGATGTGCTTGACTGATGCAGTGGGTTAGACACTGGTCTTTCATCTTTAGTATCTGGCTTCAATCCAGTCCAGACTGATGGGATGAAAGCATTGCCTGTCTGTTGCCTGTCCTTTGTGAAATGCATTTGGGCAGTCTCAATCTATTTCCTAATAGGATAGGCTCACAGCTCAAAAAAAAAACCAAATTGGGAATCTCATTCAGAAAGGATGGCTGCTGTCAGAAAGGGAAAGATCACACTAGTGCAGCAGGAGTTGCTAGGCTATTGTTGAGCTTTATTCTGCATCTCACTGTGCTATAGCTGATCTGGGAGTACTTGATGCTGTTGCAGACGGTCCAAAGTAAGAAGAAGAATTAATCTGGCTGCTACATGGTGTGTTATTATAAAGTACATTAAAGAAGAACGTGGTTATGATGTTGCTACATATAGTGACCAAAGTAATTCTTAACCGAACAAGGGAAAAAGAACAGGATTATACCTTGCATCTCAGCGTCAGCTGTCCAGCAGCCTGTATATCATCCTATAATAGTCAGTTTTCCATTGCAACACTCACAATAAGCCAGAGAATTTACTGCTTTATAAAAGACAGGAGCATTATTTCACTGGGGCACAATGTATTTTCCTGATACTAAAGTGTGACTATGAGTTGCATCCTGTGACTCTTTTAAGGTGACATCATTTAATTATGTTGTCTTTTTGAGATCAGTTTGAGGTCAATAAGCCTTAATATCCACTAAAAATAATCATGCAGGTAAATACTGTTTCACTTGAACTTGAAGCAAAGTTACAAGTGAATGGGACTAGAACCAACAAAGCACTGGCTCATTTTGGGCAATTGATAGAAGTACAAAGTTTTACAGCACACAAAACAAAATGTTGATTTCCCACTCCATTTATCCTACTTCCGATTCATCAAATATTTTCACATTTTCCACCAAATATTTATCCAATGCCTTGTTGAGTGCTACAAAGGTTCATGATTTAACCACCATTCCTTAAAAGACAGCTTGGGACAATTTGCCTTTGTGATCGGACTAAAATCTAGTGGTTGAGAATGTAGGAAAATTCAGACAGAGTCTGACTGCTGCGTTCGCACTCTAATTGGATTTCCCTTCCACTCATTGCATGAAAATCCTGGAAGGGAGGTGAAGCTAGGATCCCAGAGGACCCTCTTCATTCTTCTTTGCTTAATACTGCTTCCTGCACAGGGTGGAGGTGGTACTGAGAGATAAGCAACAGAGAGAAAAAAAAAGGTGTTATTGCAGTTAGCTCTATTTCTATTTAATCCACTCAGCATAGTTTCAGCTGAGACCTTCAGTCTGATAGCTGACCTGACCTTCAGACTGTCTCTCATTTTTAAGGTTCTTTGCCTTATGTTCCACGACAACACTGTTGGGAGTTTTCATCTTTGCAATGGGAACTTTTCGCTCATATCAAATGATCTTCTAACTAAGGGAAGTAGATTCTCACCTCCTGAAACTCCAAAGGAGAAATTCTGGTCTTTGTGATCTAACAATCTGCTGCATAATAAACATTATTCTTCTCTCTCCACTCATTGTTTGCTGATCATCTTAAATTTATCCTCTCGAGCTTGTCATTCAATAACTATTTATTCCCATTGTTGTATCAACCAACCATTTATGATGATGAATTACAAAATGAATGGCAGCCTGAATTTGCCAAATTCAACATGGTTGGGTAAATGGTTTAAATCTTTAATTTTTTTTTTGCCCAAGGATTGTTTCTGAATGAGTGGGAATTTATCAATTTTCAATCAGCTGTTACATAGGAAGCTGTTTGGGGGCTGACAGAATGGTGTATCTCCCAGAATCAGGCCTTTCAGGGGGAATGTTCAAACCTTTGCGGGAAATGGCACTGCCGAGCTGAGGTTCTTGGAAAGAAACAGTACTATTTAATAAGTAGCATCCAGATCAGAGCTGCATGTGCTGTTAAAACATGGATTCTTCCATTTTCCTTCTGCTGTTTTTTGGGTATGGTAGACTTAATTGGACAAAATGCACAATACAATGTTCAATACACTACAGCACAGAATGGCAATTTTAGGCCACAACATGGTGGCAAGTGCAAATGTTAATGCAGAGAGGCAAAACAGAGGATTAAAGACAAAAATAGAAATTGCTGGAAAAGTCTGGCAGGTCTGGCAGCATCTGTGGAGAGAAGTCAGAGTTAATGTTCTGAGGAAGTGTCACTGGACCTGAAACATTAAGTTTGATTTCTTTCTACAGATGCTGCCAGACCTGCCAAGCTTTACCAGCATTTTCTGTTTTTGTTTCAAATTTCCAGCATCTGCGGTTCTTTCGGTTTTCATTTGGAACACAGCAGTAACCTAATTGAACCTCCTTTGGAGTATTTGGTGATAATTCATTGTGCAGAAGAAACAGAAATTTGTTGATCTTGAAGGGAGAAATACAGGTAACAATGGGCTGATGTACTTTAAAATTAAGTTGTGGTTATTGAGGATGTAATAAAGCAGTACACAATATAAGTATTTTTTCTTAATTTGGTTTTATTGTTCCTAAGCTCTGTGCTGCTGGTTTCATCGATTTATTCATTGCAACTTTTAAGCATCTTTCTTGATTGTCTTGCAATTGAATTGAAACATTTGTTGTTCCTTAGTTATGGAGGTGTCTTTACAGATTTGTTTTTCATGAAGTAGAAATCTGTCAAGGATGTTAAGAGACTTGCACATCATTTTAATCAGATGTGTAAACAGCAGCAGAAAATGCTGTCATTGATCATGTCTGTCAATAAGAAAATCTCTTTTTTAAAAATGGGAATGTAGTAAAGGGAAAAGTATTTTTCAAATTTTTTTTCCAACATTTTTATCAGTCATGGAAATGTATTATCTCACTTGCATTTGAGATCAACCAGACATAAATAGCATCCTCCCCACATGAGCACAAAAAGATTGCAATCATTTTTCTCAAAGACAGTACGCCTTTAATTGAAATTAGAAAAGAAAATTCCTGCAAGCTCACCGGCTTATCCATGTGCAGTGATGAAACAGTTGGAGACTTAAATTGTCTGAAAATCTATAAACTTATCTTGGAAAATGTGCAGCAACACCAAATAAAATATGAATTACATCAATGACAAGACTGAGTAAGAAGCAAAACATTCCTATTGCATTGCCTCAGTATTTAAAAAAAAAACTCGAACTCAATGTGATTATTTGTATATCTTCAGATGGAAAGTAAGCCCCAGGTCTTGATTGTAAAAGTACAGTGTACATCATGTATCCATGAGCTTGTTAAACTACCCGTTAATAGATGGATACAAGCAAGTTACAATGTGGTTACAGTTATGGGTTCAGGTGACATCATTAATCCTGACAGTATATATCAAACAGATTACTACATTCTTTAAACCCTGGTATTCACACAGGTAGCTTACTCACTCATAAATTGTTCCTGCCTTATTCATAACTAATTCATGGATAAATCATTGACGCCTCTTGTCCCATTTTTCTCAACAGGCCATTGCTTGGTTGGTGTGACGAGTTAGAAAACAGACCTGGATGACTTTAATACCTACAACACGCTGCTGGCAAGATTCTGGAAAATTGTTTGACCTATCCATGTCTTCAGGTGACCTCACAGGAATGCAGGGAGTGTGGTTTACATCAAGCTGAAGGAGGCATCGGGCATATCTGTTATCCAGCTACCCACCACTGCCATCTAGAGATTTGTACCCGTGTGGGCCCACTTCAATTTTAACCTTCAAAGAAAAGAAGAAGATATCTTGGGCTGAATGACACATCACAGGAGTGTGATGTGGGCTGGGCCTGTGCCACATGAAACAACACTTAAAGTGCCTCACCATCTGTTGACAAGTCTTTTTTTAAATTCATTTACGGGATGAGGGCAGCTCTGGCTAGGCCACAATTTATTACCCATCCCTAATTGCCCAGAGGGCAGTTAAGAGTCAACCCACATTGCTATGGTCTGGAGTCACATGTAGGTCAGACAAAGTAAGGGTGGCAGTTCCTGCACTAAAGGACATTAATGAATCAGATGGGATTTTCCGACAATTAGTAATGGATTCATTGTCATTAGACTCTTAATTCCAGATTACTTTTTAATTGAATTCAAATTCCACATTTGCCATGGTGGGATTTGAACCCAAATCCGCAAAATGTTATCTGGGTCTATGGATTAATAGTCCAGCGATAACACCATGAGGCCATCATCTTTGGAAGAAAAAAAGTGAGTGTGTCTTATATTACTCTGCAGAGTAAACTCTGGAATCTTGGAGGCCTCTGCAGCAAAGAATGAAGCCGGCTGACTCTTTGTCTCTTGGAGATTGACCTTGACATTGAACCTCATTATCTGCAGATGGAGCCTGGTTTTCTGGACGCAGGACATTTCCCTCTGTCTCTGCCACCTTCTGACCATTCACTTCGGATCTTGCTCCTCCACAGCTGCTGGCATGAAACCACACACAAAAGCACTTCATTCCAGGGAGCCAAAAGGCAAAAGTAGCAACAATATTTGTGAATGTGACTGAATGTCATATAGCCAGATGTCACATGATCAAAACTTCAGAAATGCTTTGAATCAGCGTTGACAAATTTAGATAAAAGACTTTGAATGTTACAAAACATATGACAGTATGTCCAACTGAATAATTACATCTTCCCAGATTGTGGTGAGAAGGAGGCTGGAAGAACGCAGCAAGCCAGGCAGCATGAGGAGGTGGAGAAGTCAATGTTTCGGGTATATGTTACACCGAAAATGTTGACTTCTCCACCTCATGATGCTGCCTGGCTTGCTGCGTTCTTCCAGCCTCCTGCCTGTCCACCTTGGATTCAAGCATCTGCAGTTTGTTTGTCTCTTACTCAGGTTATGGGTGAAGTGAATTGACATGTTTTCTTTTTGTGTACATGTTTGCTTCTTGTTCTTCATCGACACTGTTGGCTAGCAGCAGTATGGAAAGGAGAGCCAAATATACAAGTCACTCCCTGTCAGTACACAGCTGCTCCATTGGCAAGTCCTTAGCCATGCCTTCTCCGGGCAACACACAGAAACCCAGCCCATCATGGCCTCATGCTAAAGCATCAGAAGAATTTAGAAGAGGTTTTGCTCCAGACATGTAGTGCCCAGGCTCACTGGAATGTGGACACACCCTGGCACTCATGAAGCAAACTCCCAGTGATCAAAGAATAGGTCTGGGAAGTTGAATGTTAAAGGAGTAAACCAGGTAAAGGTATCAGCAGTGGAGCCCACTGGCAGTCTGATTTTTCTTGCAATGCACCAGGACATTTGCATTTGTATGCAAAGGTGGTCTATTTATGTTGCTGCGAAAATGGGCTGAAGCTGCTCAATGTGACCTCTTTCCATGCCAACACTAAGTGAGAGATCAGCTATGACAAAGACACATTGGAACCTGTGTTCAATAGGGCTGTTTCCAGCACTGACACTCCTTGAAATATTCTTCTCTTTACTGCTGTTACATAGCTTCAAGACATCTACAGAAGGTGTTTACTTTAGTACCTGAACTGAGATAAACTGTTTAGTCTTATTTGTCTGAAATCCAAGATAAAACAGTGCCAGGTCCTCAGAGAGTTGCTCTATAGTGATGATGTCGCACTAACATTCCATACTGAGGACCATTTTCAGCAGCAAACCAACAGACTCTAACCTCTGTAAAAAGTTCCGTTTGACCATCAGCATCTGACAAAATGTGGCAGTGCCCAGGATGCTGCCCATCCCGTTGTCTATCAACATTTACCATATGACTCTGGAGGTTGTTGAAGCTTCACCTATTAAGGCTCCAATCTCACCAGTAATCTCACTTTATGTTGAAATCAACATGCATCTTGGAATCTGCAACAGAGAAAGAGATTGTGGAACTACTGCAATCCAGCTAAGCAATCCAAACTGCAAGTCCATCAAACCTGTGTCCTTAGTGTATTTCTCTTCAGTGGTGAGACCTGGATACTATAGGGTAGGCTAGAGAAAAGGCTGCACAATTCTATTTTATTGTCTCAGATGTATTCTCAGTATCGCTTGGATATTCTCAGGCGTATTCTCAATATCTCTCAAGATCATCAACTCAGAGGTCCCGAAGCTTGCTAATTCCATCAGCACACACCCAATGCAAAGGGAAAGCCATCTGTGCTGGATTGTTACATTCATTGAATGGTTGAAGGCTATATACCCAAAGACCTTCTGCAGGGCAAATGGGTCATGACCTCTTGGGCAATCATACCAGAATTATACCAATATTGCGATAACAAAGATAACAGAAATGGAGTTCCTAACAGCCAAAACTCCTGATTCAGCTGACTGAAGAGAAGGCCAGAGGAAACAGAGAATATGGAATCATAAATGTTCTCATCTCATTGTCTTTCTCTGTTGTAAGTATGGCAGAGACTGCTGTGGCAAATCGGCGCCCTGAGCCACATCAGGCAATATTTAACACAAAGTTAACCACCATGGTGCAAACCATTGTCTTACAAGATGGAAGCTTGCCACCACATTATCACCTCACAATAACATAATCGAATAATTTAGAGAAATATGAGCATATCCATCTTCATCTCTCCTTGCCCCTTCCCTGATCATTTTGAACCTGAAACTGCTGTGCTTACAGAAGCCATAAGGCAATACTTAAGGTCTCACAAAACTGATATTGAAGCAATTCCTGGAAATTTAATTCACTCTAAGCCATTAGGTGGCTCTGCAGAGATATTCCAGATGTGTGTGGGTACCTACAATAATACCACCTGGAACAGGTTAAAAAGTCAGAAACTTTCACACTAAGTAATTCTATATAATTCTTTCTTCCTTCCCAGTATTTTACTGCAAGTGCTTTATTGAAAAAGCATTCCCCATTTAAATTTTACTTTCTTGCCACAGATTACTGCTCAGCAGATAATAAAAAAGAACTTGGTGTTTCAGCATGTCAGCATTTGAGTGTCAGCATCTGAACATCTCAGTGTGTGGTTGTGCCGTGTTGTAACATGTTGTCAGTATCTCACTATGTCAGTATCACCTTGTCAGTATCTCAGTGTATTACTGTATCAGTACTGCACTGTCACCACAAAGTGCCAGTGTCACAGCATGCCAATATCTCGAGTGTCAAGCGTGCCGCTACTTCAGTGTGTCACTGCACCTCTATGGCTGTGGTTTTGACTTTGAATCCAAACCATCCGGAGGATTTGGGATTCATTCAAAAGGATCATTCATAGCTGCAGCCCATTCCAACAGCAGCTTAAGGGGAACAGACAGCACCATCACAGCAGGTGTGACTAAAGTGCCCTCTCCAGCATTTGAACATTCACAGAACAAGAGAGAATGACAAGCACAGATTAGGAAATAAGGAGTACTGTAAGCAGAAGACTGTATGTTGGATATACAGTATGAAATCCATTAAGACATTGGTTTTAAGGATTATTGCATTTCACGCTCAGAAAATGTACCTCTGATCATTTCATGCCACAAGCAATGCAATAAATTTAACACCAATAATGTCTTCCAGTTTATTGAAGTCACCAGGCATGAGATCCAAGGAATACCAACTTTATTGATAGAGTCCTTTACTGACGTAAGAAATGCCAATCTGCTTACAAATCCTTCCAGAACATCTTTCCCTTTGAAATTTAGATCTTCAATCACAGTAGATTAAATCAAATATCAAATGAATAATCAGAGCAAGAAAATTTATATTTCCAATTTCCAGTTTCCTCTTGCCTTCACAAGATCCATGTCTCACTCTTCCCTTCTGTTCCTGGACTACTGTCTCTATTTCTGGGGATTCTCTATTTCATAAACCCACTCACTCCCCTCAACTACCTGCTTCATACCTGCTTTCTGCAAAGATATCTTCCATTCTTCCACTTGGTCCACATCCCTTGCATCTGGTCTGATGACGTAACTTTCCATACCAGTGTTTCTGATAGGTCTTCCTATTTTTCAACTGAGGTCTCCCTCATAACTGTGATTGTCAAGAACCCCCCAATCATGTTTAACACAATCACTACATTTGCATGAAGTCCCCTTCCCCTCTCTCACAGAACAATGCCAGGGGACCCCATGTACCTCACTGGTCACTGCATTCAATAAATCATCCTTCACCATTTCCAACTGTTCCGATGTGGTGTCACCACCAAACTAACAATCACATCCTTTTTCAACACAGCAAAGGGACTGTTGCCTCCATGACAGCCCACTCTACTCCACAAATGTCAGCAACACCCTTCCAGCTGAACCAACTATTTACATCTGCTTCCTTCAGTTTAGTCAATTTATTGCTCAAAACACAATCCACTCGAAGGAGAGAGAAATAGAGTTAACGTTTTGAGTTCACAGAATATAAAACATAGAACATTACAACATAGTACAGGACCTTCAACCCTCAATGTTGTGCCAACCTGTGCAATCAATCTAAAGCTTAACTGATCCTACACTATTCCATTTTTATCCATATCTAATTACCATTTAAATGTCCGGAAAGTTGCCGAGTCTACTACTGTAGCAGGCATGGCGTTCCACATCCCTACTACTCTCTGAGTAAAGAAACTACCTCTGACATCTGGCCTAAATCTATCACCTCTCAGTTTAAAGCTATGCCCTCTTGTGCTAGCCAACAGCATTTGAGGAAAAAGGCTCTCACTATCTACCCTATCTAACTCTCTGATTATCTTATATGCCTCAATTAAGTCACCTCTCAACATTCTTCTAACAAAAGCCTCCTGTCCCTCAGCCTTTCCTCATAAGACCTTCTCTCCATACCAGGCAACATCCTAGTAAATCTCCTCTGAACCCTTTCCAAATCTTCCACATCCTTCCTATAATGCGGTGACCAGAACTGTATGTAATACTCCAAGTGCGGTGGCACTAAGGTTTTATACAGCTGCAACATGACCTCATGGCTCTGAAACTCAATCTCTCTACCAATAAAAGCTAACACACTGTATGCCTTCTTAACCCTATCAAACTGAGATCTCTCTGCTCATCTACACTACCGAGAATCTTACCGTTAGCCCTTTATTCCTGTTGCTCCTTCCAAAGTGAATAACCTCATACTTTTCCACATTAAACTCCATGTTCCACCTTTCAGCCCAGCTCTGCAGCTTACCTATGATCCTTTGTAATCTGCAACATCCTTTGGCACTATTCACAACTCCACAGACCTTTGTGTCATCCGCAAATTTACTAACCCACCTTTCTACATCCTCATCCAGGTCATTTATAAAAATGACAAACAGCAGTGGCCCCAAAACAGATCCTTGCGGTCCAGCACGGGTAACTAAACTCCAGGATGGACATTTCCCATCAACCATCACCCTCTGTCTTCTATCAGCTAGCCAATTTCTGATTCAAACCGCTAAATCACCCTTAATCCCATGCCTCTGTATTTTGTGCAATAACCTTCCAAGGAGAACTTTATTAAATGCTTTACTGAAATCTACATACACCACATCAACCGTTTTACCCTCATCCACCTCTTTGGTCATCATCACAAAACTCAGTATGATTCTTCAGCATTCTGACCAAGAGTCACACTAGACTTGAAAGTTAACTCTGTTTCTCTCTCCTCAGATGCTGCCAGACTTGCTGAGTTTCTCCAGCACTTTCCGTTTTTCTTTCTCATTTTCGGTATCCACAATATTTCATATGGTCTGCTCTGCATCAGGGAGACCAAATGCGGATTGGGTGACCGCTTAGAGAAATACCTTTGGTCAGACTGCAAGCATAACATCAAGCTTCCAATTGTCTATCAGTGGAATTGTCCATTTTACTGCCAAATCTTTGTCCTTGACCCCTGCACTGTTCTAATGAGATTCAACATCGGTTAAGTGAGAAAGTGATTAATTCTTCAATTGGCTCTGATTGTGTTTAATAATTTCAGACCACAATATTTGTTTTCATTTTGCTTCCTTTCTCTTTGTAGGTTTTAGGCTTTACTCTAGTTTTTCTTTTGCTTTGCTTCCAAATGGCAGCTGTTCTGCCATTCACACCTCCGCGATGTACATCTTCTGTTTTGTTACTTTTCTTATTACCGGTCCTTTCAGCCCTGCAGCTCCAACTCTTTTGCCATTTAATCTTTCCTGTCTTCCACCCTCGCATGGATTTTCTTCTGTGTTTTTTTTTTCACCCTCCTCCTATTACTAGCCTAAAGCCTATTGCATTTATGAATAGCCATCCTTTTCTGAAATGGGAACACTGAGTGGAATTTTTTTTTGAGACCAAGCGTAGAGGTAAGCCCAGAAGCAGGAGATACTTCTATTCGGCAGTGGGTTGGGTTTTCACATGTAATTATGTTCTTCACAGCACATTGTGTTCATGCACAAGTAAAATGCCAAATTTTATGAGTAGGTGTCAAGGACATTCTGCATTCCTGCCTCTTTTGGAAACTTCCATATTAAAAAGGGACCTGCACAGCTCTGCACACTCTGCAACTCACTCAAACCTCTGCTCATTACACCCACTCTCTTCTGCAGCTGTCAAGGGCAGTATTTTTTACACAACACCAAGGATCCATCCCGTGACTGATAAACAACCTGGACAGAGATGGCTGTGAAGATCAACAATCACTGACTACTCAGCTGCAGTGCAACAAGATGGTGAAAGATCTACCAGTGTATGGACTAATCTATACTCAATGTTTCATGGCCCTATGAGTGTGAGTTAAAATTGCCACTGCACAGGATAATCATATATAATAATATTATAGACCAGTGAGCCTTACTTCAGTTGTTGGTAAAGTGTTGGAAAAGGTTATAAGAGATAGAATTTATAATCATCTAGAAAAGAATAATTTGATTAGGGATAGTCAGCACGGTTTTGTGAACGGTAGGTCGTGTCTCACAAACCTTATTGAGTTCTTTGAGGAGGTGACCAAACAGGTAGATGAGAGTAAACCGGTTGATGTGGTGTATATGGTTTTCAGCAAGGCGTTCAATGAAGTTCCCCACAGTAGGCTATTGTACAAAATGCGGAAGAATGGGAATGTGGGAGATATAGCAGTTTGGATCAGTAATTGGCTTGCTGAAAGAAGACAGAGGATGGTGGTTGATGGGAAATGTTCATCCTGGAGTCCAGTTACTAGTGGTGTACCGCAAGGGTCGGTGTTGGGTCCACTGCTGTTCGTCATTTTTATAAAAGACCTGGATGAGGGTGTAGAAGAGTGGGTTAGTAAATTTGCAGATGACACTAAAGTCGGTGGATTGTGGAAAGTGACAAAGAATGTTGTAGGTTACAGAGAGACATATATAAGCTGCAGATCTGGGCTGAGAGGTGGCAAATGGAGTTTAACACAGACAAGTGTGAGGTGACCCACTTTGGTTGGAGTAACCGGAATGCAAAGTACTGGGCTAATGGTAAGATTCTTGGTAGTGTAGATGAGCAGAGGGAGATTTACTAGGATGTTGCCTGGTATGGAGGGGAGGTCTTATGAGGAAGGGCTGAGGGACTTGCGGCTGTTTTCATTAGAGAGAAGAAGGTTGAAAAGTGAATTAATAGAGACATATAAGACAATCAGAGGTTAGATAGGATGGTCAGGGAGAGCCTTTTTCCAAATATAGTGACGGTGAGCACAAGGGGGCATAGCTTTAAATTGAGGGGTGATAGATATAGGACAGATGTCAGAGGTAGTTTCTTTCCTCAGAGAGTAGTAAGGGTATGGAATGCTTTGTCTGCAACGGTCGTAGATTCGCCAACTTTAAGTCGTCATTGGAGAAGCATATGGACCTACATGGAATAGTGTAGGTGGGATGGGCTTCAGATTAGTATGACAGGGCGGCGCAACATCGAGGTCCGAAGGGCCTGTACTGCGCTGTAATGTTCTATGTTGGACACAGAGTGCCAGGCATCTCAACTGCCTGTGAAATCAAAGATTGTCACTTCATTGTAGCTACTATTGTTCTGAGGAAGGGTCACCACTTCCGAAACACTACCTCTAATTTCTCTTCACAGATGCTACCTGACCTGCTGAGCTTTTCCAACAACTTCTGCCTTTGTTTCTGATTTACAGCATCTGCAGTTCTTTCGATTTTTACTAATGTAGCACTATTACTCGTTACACTGAGCTACTGGCTGTCACATATTTGTCAAGGTCCACCCTGATAAGAAGCTACAGAAGCCAACAGTTCACACATCACCAGCTCTTTACTTTTTGTGACGATTGGGAGAGCATGTGCATTTGATAGCTTTTCACCAAAGGTTTACAGGGGCAAGAGCACCACCGTAACACAGAAGCTTTGTGTGGGCCTGGAAAATTGCTTCCACTGTATTCCGTTTCACAGATACTGCACAATATTCCAAGTGTTTCCAACATTTTCGGTTTGGATATCAATGTCACATTGATAAAAGACAATCGGATAGTGTAGCTTAATTGCTCTCAGGCTAGTTTACACTCTCTCAGGGACTACATTCTAAAAAGATCTGAATTGGTATCTTTCAAATACAATAGCACTGACTACCCAGTACTGGAGTTTAACTTCAGTGCACTAGGCATGAATTCTGGTGTGACAACTTAAATTTTCATTTGCATTTGAAGCACACTGTCACCAATAATTCTCAGATCAAAGAAATCTTCACAGGAACTTCATCAAAGGAATCTTCCTGTATTTACTCAGACAGTCTATCACCAATATATATGAACATGCAAAAAACAAATGAACTAAGAGCAGGAGTACACTACTGAACCCCTCTAGCCTGCTCTACTATCCAATAAGATAACCTTTGAGTGCCTTCTTAGTCAATAATCTATCTACGTCAGCCTCCATAACCCACAGAGGAAGATATTTCCACATACTCATGAACATCAAAAAAGACCCTCTTCATCAATATCTTAAATGTGATGTTGCTTATATCGAACTCATTTTCCCTCGTTCTAGTCTCTCCTACAATGGGACTCATTCCTTCAAGTATCCATCCTGTCAAGTCCTTTCAGAATTTTGTGTGTTTCAGTAAGATCACTTCTCATTATTCTAAACAGGGTTAGATGCAGAAATTATGTTCTTGATGACCAGGGAGTCAGGAACTCGGGGTTACAACCTAAGTATAAGAAATAGGCCATTTAGGAGAGAGATGAGGAGAGATTACTTCACCCAGACAATGGTGAGTCTGTGGAATTGTCTGCCACAAGAAGCTGTTGAGGCCAAAACACTGAAGACTTCAGGAAAGATGAAGAAATAGTACTTTGGACTAAAAGGATCATGGGATACGGAGAGAAAACAGGAACAGAATACTGAGTTGGATGATCAGCCATGATCATATTGAATACTGGAGCAGGCACAATCGTCTACTCCTGCTCCCATAGTTTATGTTTCTAAACTCCAATGGTTATCAGCCCAACCACACCAACCTTTCTTATAAGATAATTCCACAACCCAGGTATCAGCTGAGTGAACATTCCCTGAATTGCTTCTGCGCTCTCCTAAATAAGGAGTCAAAGCTGTAGACAGTATTCTAGATGCAATCTTACCACTACCCTGAACAACTGCAGCAAAACATCCTTACTTTTACATTCCATTCTCCTTTGAAGTAAACAACAACTATCTACTTATGTTCCCATTCAATTGCTCTACCTGCATACCACTGTTTTATGCTTCATGTACCAGGGCTTCCAAATCTTCCATTGCAATTTGTGGAGGAAGCAGTTTGAATTTAATCTCACCGAACAGCTGGAGTGGAACTGCATCTACCAAAACAATTTTTCTATTGCTGCCATGCTTAACTCCAAAGGCTTGGAAAACTACTTTGCAGTGTGGTTCTGTAATTACTTACCTTCAGGGTCAAACTGACTGTAGGTTATGGGCTATTCGTGGCACTATTTAACTTTGCCTGATGATAATTTGAACTCACACTCTGTCGGCTACGAATATCGTTCCAAAATGTCTCCCAAAATGGAGCACAACAACAACGGTGACAAGGCTTTTATGCAGTAAGATGTCCCAGGGCATTTCACAGGACATCGTCAAACAGAATTTGACACCAAGCCACATAAAGTCAGTTGATCAAAAACTTTGCCAAAGAGGTAGGTTTTCGGGGACATTTTAAAGAATAAAAATGAAGTAGCAAGGGAGGAAGAAGTTTAGGGATGGAATTCCTCAGCAGAAGCAGCCAGGCATGTGGCTATCAATCATCAAGTGAACAAAATCGGAGAAATGCAAGAGACCAGATTTGCAGAAATGTAAAGATCTCAGGAGGTTGTTGTGCAATAAGAAGTGACAGGGAATGCAGGATGTAACAGTGAAATCTTTGTGGGAGTTGGAAAATAAATTATAATGTGTGCATCTTATTGAAAACTATGATCTGTAATTCATTTATACACATTTAATAAGTGAAGATATAATCTTGAGCTCCCTCTACATTGAATATTAATTTCAAATAAAGTTTTTGCAACTTATTTTTTAAAAATGAATACTGTACCATTTTAAAACTATCACTATTGGTTTAGTCAGAGTCGTACAGTGGCGCAGTTAAACCTAATTCTTACCTCTCTCTTTAACTTGAAATCCAGGATACTTTTCTACATTGTATCATATTTAATTTCATTCACTGTCAGAGAGTTTCAACTATCTCAAAAGTGGGCCCGGTGGGGGGGGGGAAGCAGGGAAGAAAATAACTATTGATGTTTAAGCATGTTATGTATGATGTCGAACGTAGCCTGCAACATATAAAAATTCATAAGCACAGCAGGTGTCTCTATGACAATTGATGGAATAATCAACCGTCATCTCTCGTGTGAAACAGTGGCGGGGAATGATGGAGAATTTATCAGTGGCAAAATAACTTATTTATGACTTCATTTTATGCATAAAGCTAAAGCATCAGCCTCCGACCTGCTCCATTTGAGGTAGCACAATTTTATAAATATTACGACAGGTATATATCATCTTTGGAAAAATACAGATAAACACCCCCTTCTGAAATGAATGATATAAAAAGGTCACATATAAACAGAATATGTATTTTTTTCCCCAAAGTATCAGCCCTGTGGTAAGGGAACCTTTGTCATGTAAATTTAACATCTCCAAATTATATAAAAGGTAGTTTAGTTTTTGTTTGACATTTTCCACTAATTAGTATTCCAGGAACACTGTGGTCCCCAGACAACTCCCAAAACAGCTGTGCGCCAGACTAGGTTACTCTAGTCAGTGTGATTATCTACTGCTAAATTTATTAGCCTTATCAAAGAAAGTGAAAAATCCCCTAAAGTCACTTCAAGTACAAGTAAGCGGTTTTTCAAAGGCAAACAATTTTCTCTCCGTAAATAGGTTTCATGTGTATCCAAGGTATTTAATTGGTGTCAGTACTTCCTTTCACTTTGTTTCTCTCTCCTATCAGAACAGCCCAATGATGCAGCTTCCTGCAGCATGGTGATCTGAACACTCTCCGTCCAGATTCATTTCCCTCTTTCATGCCTCACTAGTCTCCCATTGCCTGCTGCCAGCTGGCAGTTTGCCTCTGGTTTGGCATTAGGAGCTGAAAGGGTATGATGGGGTCCAGGCTTCCCCATGCAGTGTCTAAAACTGACATGTTATACATTCGGCAGTCGGGAGTACATTATAACAAGCATTCAAATAAATTTACCTCGTTTCCCGTCAATATCTCCATTTACTATTCAATTACTTCAGCTATGCTCACTCAGAGGTGTTTGTTAGCGTGTCTTGGAGTAGCATTTCACTTTGCCTTGCCATGGAAGCTAAAGCTACTTTGCAATGATCTAACATGCAGATAGTTTCATTCTAAACAGATTTGTTTAGGCCAGCAGTTCCATAGAGAAAGTGAAAGCTGCAGGCGAGACCCATGGTAATTGAAGTGAATAGGGTAATGCCATTTAATGGAAAGCTGGAGAAGCAGATGTGGGAGAAAGAAATGAAAGGATATGTTGTTAGAGTGAGACCAGTTAAGGTGAGTGGAGATTCGTGTGTGCATGCAAATCAGCACAGACTAGTTGGGCTTGATGATATAGGCTATTTCTGTAAATTCTATGCAAAATGGAACTGCTTCTTACCAAGTTATTAAGGTATCAAATTTGGTCTCTAATATGAACTGAGGTGCTGTCAGGTGGGGCACTAAGGAAGCTAAAGTGGTCTCTTGACAAGGCAGGTAACATATTCGAGAATCATAGATTAATTAAATATTAGAGAAGGAGGCCTTCAGCCGTTTAAGATCATGCCAGCTCCCTGTAAGAGCAGTTTAGTTAGTCCCACTCTCTTTCATGTTTTTTCTGTTCAGTCTCTTTGTCAGGTTCAATTTCTTTTTGAAAACTGCCATTTAAATATTTGGATGTCCACCTTGATCCTGATGTAGCTGGAAGGATAAGGTAGGGAAGTCAATGGGTAGGATTTTGAGCAAAGTGGGCTATGGCAGGATTTGTAGCAGAATTAGACCAGAATTTGGGCAAGGCCTATATCAATATCAGGAGCAACTCGCTGCATCTTTAATGCATTTACTATTTGCCCTTGAGAAGGTGGTGATAGCTGCCTTCTTGAACCGCTGCAGTCCAGCTGCTGTGAGTTGACCCACAATGCTGGTAGGGAGGGAATTCCAGGATTTTGACCCAATGTGAAGGAACAGCAGTATATTTCCAAGCCACGGTGGTGAGTGGCTTGGAGGGGAACTTGCAGGTGGTGGTGCTCCAAAGTACTTGCTACCCTTGTCCTTCTAGGTGGAAGTGGTTGTGGGTTTGGAAGGTGCAGTTGAAAGATCTTTGGTGAATTTCTGCAGTGCATCTTGTAGATAGCACGCACTGCTGCTTCTGAACTTCGGTGGTGGAGGGAGTGGATTCTTGTGGATGTGGTGCCAATCAAGCAGGTTGCTTTGACCTGGACGGTGTCAAATTTCTTGAGTGTTGTTGAAGTGCACCCATCGAGGCAAGTGGGGAGTATTCCATCATACTCCTGACTTGTGCCTTGTATATGGTGGATAGACTTTGGGGTGTCAGGGGATGAGTTACTCACCGCAGTATCCCGAGTGTCTGACCTGTTCTTGTAGCCATTGTGTTTATGTGGTGAGTTCAGTTGAACTTCTGGCTAACGGTAACCACCAGGATGTTGACACTGGGGGATTTAGTAATGGTAATACCATTGAATGTCAAGGGGCGGTGGTTAGAGTATCTCTTATTGGTGATGGCCATTGTCTGGCATTTGTGTGGCACGAATGTTACTTGCCACTTGTCAGCCCAAGTCTGGATATTGTCTAGATCTTGTTGCATTTGAGCACGAACTGCTTCAGTATCTGAGGAGTCATGAATGGTGCTGAACACTATGCAATGATTGGCGAACATCCCCAGTTTATGAGGATAACTTTATGACAGAGGGAAGATCATTGATGAAGCAGCTGAAGATTGTGGGGCCGAGGACACTACCCTGAGGGACTCCTGCAGAGATGTCCTGGAGCTGAGATGACTGACCGTCCACAACTACATGCACCCCATGGCTACAGATATTGGTATCTGACATGTCACTGGCTCTAGGAACTCTGATAGCACTTCTCTGATCCATTTACAGGATGCTTCTGTACTTCAATGCTGCACCTTGGATGTCATCAGAAACTATCTTTGTCATGCTGCAGCAAAACTCTGAGCTCGAGGACACCTCACCAATCAGGCTAGGCTGCATCGCTGAGCTCTTTGATTGCTTTCACAGTGCTAGCTCATTCTCAGCCTTGTTGGATGCTCACAGCATCCCTCCCTTGCATTACTGACTTGTTCTTTTCCTCTTCAGCCAGTGATACCAGGCTCATATTGTATGCTGTATTGGCATGTGTTCAGCACAAACAAAGCAAGGAAGCTTGGCACTGTTGTCAGCAGTCCTCAGTCAAGTCAAGGGAGATAGCCCATGGTCAGGGAGCCCCAGAAGAGTAAATCATGCGCAGCCTCCAAAACCAGTCCAGGGACTGGGACAAAGGCAGTCAGCTCCTTGGGGGCAGACAGATTCAGGATCTTCTCTACGTAAGGAGTGAGGAGCTGAATGTCCGGTAGCCCACCATCCATATTGAGTCTCGCAGCCCTATTTTCAGGCGGTTTCATCCTGGAATGACAGAGAGGCTAATATGAAAGGCGACCTTGAAAGTGAGTGACACAGCCTCTACCATTGCTGCAGGTGAGGAGGGGTCCCAAGCATGCAGTGTTAGTGCTGTTTGGGCTTGGGATGGGTGAGAGTGTGAGGAAAAATGTTGCATCCATTAGTGAGAGTGGTGGGCCTTGAGCCTTGGAAGGAGTGGGTACAGTCACAAAAGTAGAATGAGGGTGAGGTACTGGAGTAAAGATGGTGTCACTTAAGTTACATTGTAATGCATTCTTCCAGACTACAGTGATCTAGGTGGGAACATTAGTCCAGGTTGGCAAGGCCTCCACTGCTGGTCCACTGCTGGATATTTTGTGTTGGGATTATCCCATCCAGCAGGACCTCCAGATCGCTGCCTCAAAGTGGAGTGCCAACTCCCCCTATTCGCCATTTCCAGATAAATGTCAAGAATCATGCTGGGCATCTCCCAATTGACAGAGCTTGTCTGGGTGCACAATAGGCTTTTAAAGATGGCATGGGCACAAGGGATTCTAGATATGCAGCAGATATTTGCTGAGTGGCAAGTTCTTCCAGGAACAGCATGTGGTAATACATGGCTAGAATCAAGACAAGAGGGAAGCCATAGGGGCAGTTAACGGGGTGTATTTAGTAAGGTATTTTGAGATTCTTAGGAGGGTTTGTAATGACAGTCCCTGCAAAAACCTTAATGCAACTCTCACTTAGCCAAAGAAACATAAGATTCAGTCCATAGTTTCACAAAGTTTCAGTTTAGCTGAAAGCCATGATTTAATTATTGAGAAGTTTGTGATCATAACACAGGCAAAAGGATAATATTGGCTTTGGATGACAATCTTAATTATGTGGCATTCAATAATTAGGCCACTTTTTTTAACAATACCAAAATTTCTGGGTCCCTTTCTTTAACACGTTGCATGAGATTTATTCTAACTCAGTGACCAATGAACAGGGTTGTGTCAAGCCTACCTTGCTTTGAGATCTTTAGGAGCTCTCACAGTTCTTAATGAAAGGTTTTATTTGAAAAATTATTGTGGATCCAAGAGGAACAGAAGTGTTCCCTTTACTTCCCAAAGTAGCCCTTCCCTCCAACCTGCTATATACCTTCCTGGGAAATAGCAAAAAAGGGCATTGACTCTAATACCAAACCTTGGGGAATTCCACTGTATTCCACCATTCACTATAACTCTCTGCTTTCTATCCTTTAGTCAAGTTTGTGTCCATGTTTCTCCTACTTTTCTTTATCCTAGGATCTCAGCTTTGCTAACAAGTCCAATATGTGCCAATTAACCATAACTCATTCTACACAAGATCAACTGCCCTTTTCTTATTCACCACTGTTGCTGTTTCTATCCATGTGATGTATTTGTTTCATTGAGAAAAATTATTGTGGATCCAATGGTTGTGGAAGAATGGTTGAGAAGTAGAAATTGTATTATCACTGTTTTTTTTTATTAAGCATCAGCACTAACTCTGTGAGTATCATTGCCATTTCAGAGTTTGAGGCTGTCAAATCAAGTCTCACTCGAGAATGGGAGAATACAGATCAAGATGGACACCCCTGTGCAGTACTGAGGCAATGCTGCACCGTCAGTGATGCTGTCTTTCAGAAGAGACATTAAATATCTGCTCTGTCAGTTGGAAGTTAAATATCCCATGTTGCTTTTTTAGCAATGAATAGGGGAGTTATCCTGTGTCCTAGCTGATACTTATTTTTCAACTAATGTCACAGAAGCAGGTCTTCACATCATATTACTCTTTGTGGGAACTATGGTTTACATGTTGGCTGTGGTAGTTCCTACATTACAACACTAAGTATGCTGTAACTGTGCTCAACTGTCAATAAAGTGCTTTGAAGGTTGCTATTATCCTGAAAAGGTGCCATATATAAATACAAGTCTCCTCCACCGCACTTGTTCTCCATATAATCTCCCCAGCTACAAACAACATGTGGCTGAGAGGACAGGATCATTATCTTGGGAGTTCAATGCTAGGTTGAGAGAACTATGTAGAGCCCAAGGATCCTTCCTCGTTGTCTTCTCATAAGAGCAGGACTTGACTCCTGCTGAGTAATTTTCCTGAAGCAACATTGCTGAGGTTGGGAATACAGTTCATGGGCATTTGGGACTAATATCTGAGTCATAAATTGTGACACCTGATTTGGAACTTAGATTATAGCAACGATTGTGAAGTTGGAGACAAAAGAGTCAAGCTGTCATGACCTTGCGGAATTTAATACAATATGATTCCGTGTCATAAAGAGTCATAGGCCCTGGGTTAGATACTTAAGGACTTTGAAGTATAATTAGCTGATATATGCATGTCAATCATGTCAGGGGAGAAGGGAATAAGAAGCATGCAGTTCAGTGTAAAACATGGTGATGCAGATTAGTTCTTTTGTTAGAAACACCCTGTGGTTAATAAATATTAATGAACCTTTCAAGAAAAGGAGAGACAGAGAGACAGAAAGAGAGAGAGATAGAGACAGAGATAGACAGACAGAAGTTCTTTTTGCTGACTGACAAGATTGTTGTGCTGAAGGATGAGAGCTAAGATGCCTTCAAACTAATATCACTAATTCTTCATCCAGAGCCAAGAGTCTAACCAGCATTTTGCTTGAGACCCATTCATTGATTCAATGCATTGCACCGTTGAGTGATAGGTTCAATACTGCACCCAATAACAAGCTTTGGATTTCAGCCATACCATCACGGCCACTTACTGTGCAGCAGTTGGGCTTTGGTGGGTCACTTTTTGGGTGGTGGGTGGGGCATTTTTCCAGAGGAACAAAGAAATAAAATCTGTAGAAATGCTGAAGTTGTAATTCAAATATTAAGAATTTAAGTTTAAAGGAATTCTTTTCATAGATTTATAGATTCTCGAATAACCACATCTCAAACAGTCTTCGAGTCAAACAGCATGGAAACAGGCCCTTCGGCCCAACTTGTCCATGGTGACCAGGTTTCCTAATCTGAACTAGTCCCATTTCCCTCCATTTCGCCCGCATCTCTCCATACATTTCACATCCATGTATCCCTCCAAATGTCTTTTAAATGTTGTAATTGTACCTGTCTCTACCACTTCCTCTGGCAACTTGTTCCATACATGCACCATGTTCTGTGTGAAAAAGTTGCCCCTCAGGCCCCCTTAAATCTTTCCTTTCTCACGTTAGACCTATGCCCTCTAGTTTTGGACTCTACTATTCTGAAGAAAAGATCTTGGCTACTTACCTTATCTATGTCCCTCATGCAAGGTCAGCCTTTAGCCTCCTACACTCTGGGAAAAAAATTCCCAGACTTTCCAGCCAGTCCTTATAACTCAACCTTTTCAGTTTCTGTAACATCCTTGTAAATCTTTTTTCACCCTTTCCAGTTTAATAATATCTTTCCTATAGCAGAGTGACCAGAATCATACGCAATACTCCAAGTATTTTACACAGCCATAACATGACGTTTCAACTCATGTATAAAATGCTCTGATCGATGAAGGCAAGTGTGACAAATGCCTTCTTCACCACCCTATCTACCTGTTTACACTAGTTTCAAATTACTATGGACCTACACCCCGAGGTCTCTCTGTTCAACAAAACTCCCCAAGGCACTGCCATTAACTGTGTAAGTCCTGTCCTGGTTTGTCTTAACAAATTGCAACACCTTGCATTTATCTGAATTAAACTCCATCTATAATTCCTCAGCCCACTTTCTCCTAAATTTTATATTGGAAAATCGTTACCACAAGAGCCTCCAGTCGGGAATGCCAACGTCCTTGTATACACTGCCAATTCCTCACGCTTGAATTGAAGTGCAAATTTCTTCATACCAGGGAATTCAACAACTCCAACTTCAGAGACTCAAAGACCAAAGAACAATACAACATAGGAACAGGCCCTTTGGCCCTCAAAGCCTGTTCCACCATTTTTTGTCCTTCCATACCTAGACTGTCTTCATTTACAGGATCTGTATTTCTCTATTCCCCTCCTATTGATGTATTTGTCCAAATGCTCCTTGAATGCTGCTATAGTGTCTGCTTCCACCACCTCCTTTGGCAGTGCATTCCGGGATCTCATCACCCTTTGTGTGAAAAACTTGCCTTGCACACCTCTTTTAAACTTTCCCCCTCACTCCTTGAACCCATATCCCCCAGGAATTCCATCTATCCTGGGAAAAAGACTCATACTCTCCACTCTTTCCATCCCATTCACAATCTTACAAACTTCTATTAGGTCTTGCCTCAACCTCTTGAATTGCAGTGAAAACAAACCCAGTCCAGCCAACCTTTCTTTGTAGCTAAAATCTCCCATACCAGGCATCCTGGTAAACCTTTTCTTTACCGTCTCCAAAGCATCCACATCCATCTGGTAGTGTGGTGACCAGAACTGGAAACAATATTCCAAGTATGACCTAACTAAAGTTGTATAAAGTTGCAATGTAACTTGTCTATCCTTATTCTCAATGCCTCTTCCAGAGAAGGCAAGCATGCCATAGGCCTTTTTTATGACCTTATCTACCTGCACAGCCACCTTCAATGATCTGTGGACCTGCACACCCAGATCTCTCTGCATATCAACATTCCTAAGGGTTCTGCCATTCACTGTATAATTTCTACCTGTACTTGACCTTCCAAAATGCACATTTGATTAAACTCCATCTGCTAATTTTCTGCCCATGCCTCCAACTGATCTACATCCTGCTGTATCCTCTGATAATCTTCACTATCCACAACTCCACCGTTCATTTCAATAGCCAAATACCTCAGCACAGGGGTTCTGAGTACAAGATGGCAACATGTTAACTCAGCAGGTTTAAAAGGAAGGAAAAAGCAGGAAGTACAAATCACAAACAACAACCTTAAGAGCAAAATCATAGTTAAAGTAAAATTATAGCAACTCTGCATTGCTCTTCAGCTGATTGAATGATTGTGGGAAGATAGATCCAGAAGAGTGAGTGTGAAAATGTGGCACTGGGGCAATTTGAGCTCTTTATTTTTTTAATTAATCTTTTTTTAAAAATCAACCTGTTCAGAGACGTTATTATACACCTCTGGAGCAGGTGCGTCTTGAACCCAGGATTAGAGGCACTACTACTGAGCCAGAAGAGAGCCATTTGAACTCTTGATGGTTTCACATGACATGCACCTAAACTGGTTTCTACTTCTATTGAATTGACAATTGAGAATTCAAAATCTAGTTTCACTTTATGATCAGCATTTGAGATTGTCTGCTTCTTATCTGACTTACCCATTCTTATAAACTCAACCAGAAAGCACCATAGCTCAGGATTGAGTAAATATAGGTTGAATCAGTATTGAGCGATCATATTGGACTCAAAACAATACCTCAGTTTCTCTCCCAATGGAAGCTGCCAAATCTGCTGACTTTCTCTGCACTTTGTTCTTACTTTTTAACCTAAAGGTATACTTAATGTGGTGATTGTTGCTGTACCTTGGAAAATGAGGAACAGTGTGATTTGGGGTGCTCAGTTTTCTTCACAAATAAAAGGATGTAGTTGTGGCTTTGCTCAGTTTGGATTGGTGGAATAATGACCAGGCCAAGCAACAGTGATCAAACTGTGACTCAGACTAATTGAATAACCTTCCAGAATCACATTCCAGCATAAACAAAATATCCTGTCTCTTAGAGAAAACTGTCGCTGTAATAGGATGTAAAACTTCTAATTGGCAAGAGACAATTTGTAAATTAATAGCCAATTTATTGACCCTAATTCTCTGGCTTTCTTGAACTGAAGAATGCAAAGAGTAGGATAAAACGGAAGATTAATGCTTGACAAATACCACAGACAGGGCTTGATGAATGAATCTGAAAAGATCTTGGAATAGCAAGAATCAGAGGCTATAGGGAAGTGAGTTATGAGGTGAGTGGTTGCCCATAAATAGACAATAGACAATAGGCGCAGGAGTAGGCCATTCGGTCCTTCGAGCCAGCTCCACCATTCATTATGATCATGGCTGATCATTCACAATCAGTATCCTGTTCCTGCCTTATCTCCATTACCCTTGATTCCACTATCTTTAAGAGGTCTATCCATCTCTTTCTTGAAAGTATCCAGAGACTTGGCCTCTACTGCCTTCTGGGGCAGAGCATTCCATACATCCACTACTCTCTGGGTGAAGATGTTTCTCCTCAACTCTGTTCTAAATGGCCTACCCCTTAATTTTAAACTGTGTCCTCTGGTTCTGGACTCACCCATTAGTGGAAACATGCTTCCTGCCTGTTTATCATTGTTCCAAGCAATTTCACAGATCTTGGTAAACGGATTGGGATGAAACTTATGATAGTTTGGCCAAGTGCCATTTCCATTGAGGGTTTCTCTCTGAGGCTGAGCAAGTTTTCTTTTGCTTTCATCCCAAACTAGCCTCATTAACTACCTACCCTCCCATCAGACATTCACCTGATTCAATTATTCACTGAGTACTCACCATTGTTAGGATACTTGATGGTTCCTGATGACGGTGTCATCTTCTGAAGAAGGGCCTGTGCCCGAAACGTCGAATCTCCTGTTCCCTGGATGCTGCCTGACCTGCTGTGCTGTTCCAGCAATAAAGTTTCAACGGTGTCATCTTCTCAAGATCATTGAACTGTCCAAGCTCTGTCAGTTCAAAGCTACTCTGCATGGTTGCGAAATTTGCCCCAGATCTGGCAAATAATGGGAAATTTATGCCCCATTTTGCAGATGGGCCTGGAGGTCTGGTGGATGGAGAGGTGCAGAGAAGGCATGTCCTTTTCCCACAGGATTGCCAGTGGAAGAGAAGATACCATGCCATGACTGAGATTGGCACCTGGGTCAGTGCAGTTTCAGCCATTTACAGGAATCCCAGACAATGTAGGAAGAAGGTGAATGATCTCCGCTCCCTCAGGTAAGTGCCACCATCTTCTCTCAATTGCCTCTTACTCATGCCATCTGCTACTCTGCACACATTCCACCAATGCTCATGCTCTACCACTCTAACCACTGCATAGAAATTTGTCCCTCACTCACACTCGGTCTCCCCAGAGACCCCACACTATTAAACCTTTGTGCAGACCATTCACTCACTTGAGAACCCTCACCACCTTACCCCCATATGGTTCAACACTAACAGCTGTGCCCCCCACCCCATTTTCATCTCTCAAAATTATTCCCTTCTCTCAGTCTAAAATAAAACATGATGTGGAGGTGCGGGCATTGGGCGAGGGTAGACAAGGTCAGAAATCACACAACACCAGGTTATTGTGCAACAGGTTTGTTTGAAATTATAAGCTTTTGTAGTGCTGCCCCTTCGTTAGGTGAAGCGCATAGAGGCACACAGGCACAGAACGTATAGCAGAGAGATCAAAAGATCACATAAATGGTGTGAATGGAATGTCGATAGGTTGAATAATAAGTCTCTGCAGGTGATCAAAAGTATCAGATGGTGTCAGTGAAGTGTCAACAGCTGAATAACAAGTGAGGGATAATTTATAATCCAAATAATTGAGACAGAGAGATAATTACTAAAAATTAAAAATAAGGTGGTGCTGGAGACAAACCAAACAGCTAGAATAACATGATCGGTATAAGAATCGCAAGCCGAGGATCTAATCAAAGTAACAAATAATCCAAAACTGTACAAACTAATTAAGGTTGAGAGATCATAACAAGTTATCAAGGTGATGGCGTCGAAACAGTCCACAATAGGGCAGAAAGAGCCAAGACATTTGGCCTCTGACAGCCGATAAGGAGAGTCTCTGGACTGATATTGAAGACTTCCCTTGACTTACCATGCCAGGACCCCCAACTAAGGGGTCTGGACTTCACTGGGGACCACCTCCCCCAGATTCTGAAACATGGCAATTTGTTTGCAACACATGCAGTGTGTTTGCTGCTAAACTGCTAGTCCATGATGTAAGTGGGATTGAGGCAACAATGTGCTATTTAGCAAGACGTTCACCCCCTTGACTGGAGACCACTGTCCAGAAGGCTCAAAACAACATTGTGAACCCAGCCAGCAGCTGAATGGAAAAATTGCAATAAGGCAAGGCAGGGATGTCTAGGTAGGCAATAAGTGAATGAATGCTAAAAGAGCAATTGAGCCACCTTGCAATGCAGTCTGGTCCAGTCTGTTCTTGCACACAAAGTTATCTCACAACCACATTCCAATTATAGTTGTCATTGAACTGCAAAGTGCAGACGTGTACTGTAAGTGGATCAGAGATGTGCCAGGATGGTGCACCATAGTTAGCACTTGTCAGATGCCAGTGCCCGTGGAATGGAGTTACATATGACCCGTGTCCTGGAACATGTTTGAAACATTGGTGCCAAGCTGGGTTAACATCCTGGAATTCCTTCCCTAAGGGCACTGTGAGTCCACCTATAGCATGTGGACTGCAGTGGTTCGAGAAGGCAGCTCACACCACATTCTCAAGGGCAACTGGGAATGGGCAATAAATGCTGGCCCAGCCAGCAATGCCCATGTCCCACAAATAAAGAACATAAAAAAAACACAATTTAGGCATTCAAGAATAGATGGATGATAATTTTGATAGAAATGATAAGCAGGAATATGGAGAAAAAGCAAGAGATTGCCAATTCATAGTAGGTCCAGTACAGGCATGTTGAGCAGAATGGCCTCTTTAGTTGCCCTAACAATTCTATGATTCTGCTAATCATAGTTAATCAAAAGATCCTGAGGAATCACCACATTGATAGCTGCTGCAGAAACTACTCCAGTGTTTTACCAGTGATTAAGTGTGCAAAGAAGTAATATGGAGAGAGTGAATATAAAAATAAACCCTGGCATTGAGTTTGACACTAGCCTGAGGGACATGAGTGCAGAGATATCTAAAGTAAAGAGAGCTGAAAGCTTGTATTATGTTGGGCACCTTTCCAGTATAGAGGACAAGTGCGGTGGATAGATATAACAATCCTTGCAAGATGCTGAGATTTCTCTGCTGTTGGGATGGGGGTGTAGTTTGTGCAGGGCAGAATGCCAGGGTTAAATATCAGAGATGGAGAAACACTCTTGCAATTTTTACATGATTAACTTTGGGGATCAGGGAATATTAATACAGAAATCACCCTCAAAGGATTAAATGGATCGGGCAGCGTTTATAACAGGGCAGGAAAATACACATCTTGACGCCCTCTCTCTGTTTCATGTTTTCGACATAAGCTTCTTAGCCTAGGACCAAACCTTCCACCTAATGTGGCATGCTTCCAATGAGACAAAGACTCACATTAGAGTAACTAAACAGACCAAAGTTTGTCATCGCATCTGTTAATCTGCCAGTGAGAAGCAGAACATGTATGAACAAGATCAACAAATAAAACTTGTGTTGAGACAGCATTTTTAACTTGTGATTTACCAGGAGCATTATCTAAGTAATTGACACTCCTCCATCTAAGGAGACATTAGCACAGGTGACCAACACCCTGACCAAAGAGATATCTTTGAAGGAAGTTTTAAGAAGAAGCCAGAGAGGTAGACAGCAAAAGACGTTTCATTAGCTGGAGCTGATGGTACTGCCACTAATGGTGGAGCTGACAATTGCAGATCAGGACGTAACCAGTCAGAATTGGAGAAATACAAATATCTCAGATGGAAGAGATTACAAAGTTAGAGAAGAGAGGTCGTGAAGAGTCTTGAAACAAAAATGAAGGTTTTAAAAATGTTGTTTCATGTGGACAGTGCTGGCCAACTTGTTGCAAATTCAGACAAGGGCGGCTGGGTATTGGAAAATCTTAAGTTTACAGAGGGCTAAATGTGGGTGTAGAGGTAACACAGGCGTGTATAAGGCATGGGTGGCACAGTGGCTCAGTGGTTAGAACTGCTGTATCACAGTGTCAGGGACCCGGGTTCAATTCCACCTTCGGGCGACTGTCTGTGTGGAGTTTGCACATTCTCCCCATTGTCTGCCAGGGTGTCCTCTGGGTGCTCTGGTTTCCTCCCACAGTCACAATGGTATGCAGGTTAGGTGGATTAGCCATGGGAAATGCAGAGTTATAGGGATGGGAGGGGTCCTCTTCGGAGGGTCAGCATGCACTCAAAGGGCTGAATGGCCTGCTTCCACACGTAGGGATTCTCTGATTGAATAGCTGAACTGGAGCAGAGTTGAGTGATGTTACAGAGGTTAAAACATGCATGAGGTATCTGATATGCCCTGCTAAGGTTGAAAATGCAGACATAAGACATAAAAACAGATGTCGGCCATTGACTCATTGAGCCTGCTACACCAATCAATAAGAACATAAGAAGCAGAAGTGATGAGGCTATTCAGTCCTTCAAGCCTGTTCTATCATTCAATAAGATCATTAATCTTTAATCTTCTATTACAAACCAATCTTTCTGCACAATCCAGATATTCCTTAATTTCTTTATTATCGAAAATCGACAGATCTCTGTTTTAAGTATACTCAATGACTGAGCATCTTGGAGTGGAGAAGTCCAAACATTTGCAACCCTTTGAATGAATAAACCTCTCCTCCTTCCATTACTAACTGGCTGATTGTTTATGCTGTGATTTTAATGTGTTAAATCTAACCCCGAGCAGGAGAAACATGCTCTTGGTGAGGGATATGCTATCCTAATGTTAGCTTGTACACCAAATATGCTTCCGATGTAGAAGCTGTGCATTATCTATACATCGACTGTGCCAAAAATATCCAAGATGCTCGACAAATGAATGCCAGTTTCTCCAAATTGATACATTTTAGCAGATCTCAAGATCAGGTTCTCTTCCTAATATGGAACATACAGCTGACCCAGTTTAGATCACATATGTAATGAGAACTGATAACCGAGACACATTCACGCCACATAGAACCAGAAGGCATTATCAATATCAATATCAAGAAATATCAATTTTCAGTAGGAGCATACCATATTGCTTCAGTATTCAGTGAAATCTGATCCTTTAACTCTAATTCTGCTGAC
Source organism: Chiloscyllium plagiosum (assembly GCF_004010195.1). Lineage (NCBI taxonomy): Eukaryota > Metazoa > Chordata > Chondrichthyes > Orectolobiformes > Hemiscylliidae > Chiloscyllium > Chiloscyllium plagiosum. The sequence continues at coordinate 50,385,619 of NC_057710.1, read as the reverse complement.
GGAAACAACAGCATTCAAGGAAGCAATTTTTGTTTGTCTCTTCAAGTTTATGCTTAAATAAGTTAATTGACAAAGAGATTCTGCTCAAATGTGCATCCTATACATATTTTTGATTCATCAATATCAGTCCCCTTTAAATTGCCACTCGTGAAGGATGTCACTCCCCTGATTTCTGATCTTCATGAATTATAGACAGTGCTCTGCAGCAGCAAGATCCTTGCAGGCTTACTTGTGTTGATGCATTAACAGAGGACACTTGAAGGGAAAGGGGTTAATGCAGTTTATTGAATGAGCAACACAACTGAGATTAAGCTGTGCAGACTATGTCATGAGTGGAATAAAAAGCAGATTAAGCAATTTTTCATCATGTTTGTACAACATAAATATTTGGCGTTAGGTACATTATGTTAACAAAAAAATGTTCTGGAGAAAATATTTTGCAACTTTGTTTCATCCACATGGTCAATTCTCTTATAGCATTTTCTGTCACAATTTTATTCAGATTCATTTTCCTGACAGGACTGTTCCAAGTGATGCTGTTGCAGACTCTTATATTTACTAGTTGTCCCCACTTCTTGGACAAATTAAAACATGATGTAATAATTTGGTAGCTCTTGTGTAGCCTAATTTAAAGTGCTGGAACATCATTAGGAGCTGGAAGCATGCAAGGGCTGAACAAAGCATTTGTGATAACTGTTAAAATGTATTGCTTAAATTATGCCCATTAGCATGATAGGGTTTTATTACTATCTTCTTCACCAGGTCTCAGTCTCATGTGATCAGACATCATTACAGTGCAGCTCCGTACACACATGTTCAATAATTAGTACAGTACCCTCTACTCCACATAAAGCTTCCATATTTATCACTTTTTCTTCCACCTCCATTTTCTAAGTTTTTCTATCCCTACATTTTATGGACACTTGGTAGTCAATTTCCAAACAACATGTCAGTCTCAGGAGAAATGCAGATGCAGAGTGACTCAGCTCTCTCTAGCTTCTGAATGAACTAAGGAACTGAGTAAGTGAGCATCAGAGATAGAAATGCATTTTAAAAAAAACTAAATATCTAGTGGCAAGGCGCAAAGTGCTGCTTCTTGTAAATATTGAAAAGAATAAGAAAGACAACTGAATAAAATATAAAATAGTAGTGACCTAAATCTGGAGTGGAGCCTGCAGATGGTGAGGAAAGGGAAGTCTGAGGAAATTATATGAAGAAGGGGCACTGGACTCGAAATGTTTACTCTACTTTATCTCCACAGATGCTGTCAGACCTGTTGAGTTTTCTGAATTTGTTTCTGATTTCCAGAATCTGCAGTTCTTCAGTCTTTTTTATAAGTAGGCTTTTGGTAGACCAGAACAATGGTGTGAAAAACGTTGGACAATAATGCTGTCTGGGTGATGAATTATGCTGACAACCAATTTAGGACTGTCAGAGAGGTTCACAGTGTGACGCACTTACATTACTGAGAGCTTTATATGTTAAAACAAAGGATCCCATTCTCTGCAAACAGAAAGAATGTGGACATACGCTTGTCTGTTTCAATGCAACAAAATAGACAATTCACTGGTTCATTTCTCAGGACAACGCCCTGATCAATTAGTGTCAACCTATCTGGTTTAAAATTTAGACAAAGCCTTGCAGTTTACTTGCAAACATGCATTCTCCACGGTAACACCTCTACTGGTGTCCATTTGCCGATCAATCAGCTTCTTGTGCAGTTGAAAAGTTGACTTTTTCCCTTGAATGGGTACTCTTGTGCTAAATCCTGATGAATGCAAGATGAGAAGTTTTAACAAAATGAGTCTTTTTTCAGCACTACTGAAACTGTAAGTCTCAGGTGATCGGAATGTAACTTGAAATGCTTTGTAGTAATCAGCATTTTATAGCAGGGAAATTAATAAATGTTATTGTTGTGTAATACCATCCAAACTTGCTGCAGTAATCTTATTGCAATTTGCTCTCAAACTTGAAATTGATCAAAGTCAAACTCATATTTACTTGCATTTGGATTAACATTTGCACATGAAGGGGGCAGTTAGCTTAAATGGCCAACATATGAATTAGATTAATACCAAAAGCATGAGGTTCAAGTCCCGTTTCAGCACAGGTAGACTCAGAACCTGCTTCCTTGCCTTACCCATAGTGAATATTCACAGTATTTTAGAATCTGAAGTAAATGAATCAGTTACCAAAATTTGCAAGGATAGGATTTCTGCCTTGGGTATGATTTGGTTGCAACTTGGGCTCAAAACTGCATTTGTTTTGAAAGGTACTTTTTTTCTCTCATGTTTTGTGCTTTATTAATTTGTACATTATCAAATGCGAAATCATTTGAATCACTACAATCGGGCAGAGTTGTAGAATGTAATTTGAAAAAGGTTGGTCCTCTTTAAAAATGTTTCTTTTCACATTCAAGAATGGCAACTTAGTGTGAGTTGATCTGGACAACTGAAGCTGGGTTTATATCAATAAAATGTCTTGACCTTTGTCTCTAAGCTTTCAGATTTTATTGCTTAAATTCAAACAAAAATAAACAAGAAAATAAGGCATTGTACTCATTAATTTCCAACTGAAGAGAACATTTCCCAAATCTGGGAAGTTTTAGAAAATGAAAACCAAACATAACTGCCTTCCAAGCCACATACTTTAAGGCCCTGGAATGACATCAATTAGACTCAAGGACAATTTACTCAGTTCCTAACCCTAGTGATTGTAGTTTTCTTTAATTCTTCCATCCCTTCCATTTCCTGATTTTCAGCTAGTTCTGGGATGTTACTTGTATTCTCTATCATGAAGGCTGATGCAAAATACTGAAACAAAAACAGAAATGGCTGGAGAAACTCAGCAGATCTCGTAGCATTGGTGGGGAGCACTCAGAGTTAATGTTTCAAGTCCAGTGACTCTTCATCAGAACTGTTAGGAGCTATGAAAAGATGGTATTTATGTTCAAGCTAATGTTGGGAGGGGGGCAGGGGGGAATGGGGTATGCAGATCGGTGGAGATGGAGCCCAGAGAGAGAGGAGAAAGTGAGGTCTGCAGATGCTGGAGATCAGAGCTGAAAATGTATTGCTAGAAAAGCGCAGCAGGTCAGGCAGCATCCAGGGAACAGGAGAATCGACGTTTCGGGCATAAGCCCTTCTTCAGGAAAGGGCTCCTGTTCCCTGGATGCTGCCTGACCTGCTGCGCTTTTCCAACAACACATTTTCAGCCCAGAGAGAGAGGGAAAGAGACAGAGATATGAAAGAGGGAGTTAAACAAGGAGATAATGGATAGCAAGCCAGGACAGAAGAAAAGCTGAAAGAGTGATAATAATAGCTCAGAGTAGGAGGAAGTGGGGTGAGCTAGAAGAGAGAACAGTACAGCGCAGGAATGGGCCCTTCGGCCCATGATGTTGTGCCAAACATGACACCAAATTAAACTAATCTCTTCTACCAGCCTTTAGTGCATATCCCTCCATTCCTTGCATCTTCATGTGCTTATCTAAATGCCCCTTAAACATCCCGATCGTATTTGCATCCACCAGACTCCTATCACTGTCTGTGTAAAACATTTGCCCCTCTCACCTTAAATGTAAGCCCCCTAGTAACATTTCAACTCTGGGAAAAAAATTCTGACTGCCCAACCTATCAATGTATCTTATAATTGTGTAGACTTCTATCAAGCATCACTGCCCCAGAAAAAAACAACCCTAGTTTTTCTAGCCTCTCCTTATAGCTCACACCCTGTAATCCAGGCCAAATGCTGGTAAAACTGTACTGAATGCAATCCATACAATGTGATAATGAATTTCGGAATACATGAAAATGGATGACAGTGCTAAAAGCAACCCATATCACAGCAGGATTGTGTTTGGGGTGGATAAAATACAAGGAAGGATGGAACCAGGCTCTGAAGTTATTGAACTTGATGTCGAGTCCTTGAGGTTGTACGTAGGCTCAATGGAGCAGGACTGTGACAGCAATGTTGGCGTGAGAACATGGTGGTGTGTTGAAATGGCAACTGGAAGCTCCAGGTCATTTTTGCCAACAGAATGTAGGTGTTTTGTGAAGCGGACCCCCAGCCTGCATTTCATCTCGCTTACACAGGATAGACCATATTATGAGAACTGAAATGGAAAATGTTGGTTCAATTCATACCTATCATCTCCACATTTTCCACTTTGAATTTCCTTGATACACTTTCGACACAGCCAATGTTCACTTTGTTAATTATTTCTTTTTTAATATCTGTGAAAACACTGACTTTTTGAAGGCTGGCTAGTTATATTTTACACAGTACGGTTTCGCTTTTCATCTTTTCATCACTCAGCTTTTTAAAATATTCTGTCCAATTTTCAGACCTTCCACCCACCTTTGCGCTATATTACGTTTACTTTAGCTTTAATAGCATCTTTAACATTTTAGTTAATTGTGGATTGTGGGATACTCTTCTTTGAAATTTATTTCTTTTTTGGACTGTACCTACTCAATATAGATTCATAGAGATGTACAGCATGGAAACCCGTCTATGCCGACCAGATATCCCAACCTGATCTAGTCCCACCTGCCAGCACCCGACCCAAATCCCTCCAAACTCTTCCTATTCATATATCCATCCAGATGCCTTTTAAATGTTGCAATTGTACCAGCCTCCACCACTTCCTCTGGCAGCTCATTCCATACACATACCACTCTCTGCTTGAAAAGGTTGCCCCTTAGGTCTCTTTTATATCTTTCCCCTCTCACCCTAAACCTATGCTCTCTAATTCTGGACTCCACCACCCCAGGGAAAAGACCTTGTTTATTTACCCTAACCATGCCCCTCAATATTTTATAAACCTCAATAAGGTCACCCCTCAGCCTCTGATACTCCAGGCAAAACAGCCCCAGCCTGTTCAGCCCCTCCCTATAGCTCAAATCCTCCAACCCTGGCAACATTCTGCTAAATCTTTTCTGAACCCTTTCAAGTTTCACAACATCTTTGCGATAGGAAGGAGACCAGAATAGCATGCAATATTCCAAAAGTGGCATAACCAATGTCCTGTACGGCTGCAACATGACCTCCCAACTCCTGTACTCAATATTCTGACCAATAAATGAAAGCATACTAAATGCCTTCTTCAATATCCTATCTACCTGCGACTCTGCTTTCAAGGAGCTATGAACTGCACTCCCAAGTTCTCCTTGTTCAGCAACACTCCTGAGGACCTTACCATTAAGTGTATAAGTCCTGCTAAGATTTGCTTTCCCAAAATTCAGCATCTTGCATTTATCTAAATTAAACTGCATCTACCACTCCTCAGCCCATTGATCTATCTGATCAAGATCCCATTGTAATCAGAGGTAACCTTCTTCGCTGTCCACTACACCTCAAATTTTGGTGTCATCTGCAAACTTACTAACTGTACCTCTTTTGCTCGCATCCAAATCATTTATATAAATGACAAAAAGTAGAGGGCCCAGCACCGATCCTTGTGGCACTCCACTGGTCACAGGCCTCCAGTCTGAAAAATAACCCTCTACCACCACCCTCTGTTTTCTACCTTTCAGCCAGTTCAATATATTCTGAAATATCTCTTTAAATGTCTGCTGCTATATTTTCATTGGTTTATCCTCCTTTGGCATTTCAATTTAACTAACTTTTATTTCATGCACTTATAATTATCCTGATTTAAATTTAAAATAATTGTCTTGGACCCACTCTTCTCTCTCTCAAACAAAATATAAAATAGCTCCATTAGTGGCCAATAATACTGCATGATGAACAACAATGTTCAAATGCATATAGAGTATTGCTTTTAAACTCACCCCAATAGCAAACAATAAATGGATATAAATAAAATTATCAAGGCCAGAGGAATACAAGTGTATTTGGTATGAATGGCTCTGGAACATTGGAGTAACCTTAACATTATTTCCTGTTTCCCTTAACCTCTCTGCTGTTTCAAACTCCTATTTGTTACCTTTTGTAAATGGTGATTGTATACAAACTGACTTTTCCAGCATTACTTCTACCCTTTATCATTTTATATTCGACAGACAGAGTGTGTCACAGGCAAATGTCACAGGAACACTAACATGTATGTAGATGGTTCATGTCAGCCATGTTCAATGCCAGGAAACACACCAGGAAGAAGCCAGCAGCAATTCAAAATGGGTGGGACAATTTGTGGCTGACTGACCTAACCAGTCAGCTTGTGCCATGTGGGCCCAGCTGAAATCTCCCCTTTGGTGATTAGATATTGCCTATGAAGCTTACAATTTACATTAATGATATAGATAAAGGTATTAAAAATAATATTAGCAAATTTGCTGATGAGACAAAGCTGGGTGGCAGGGTGATAAGTGAGGAGGACCTTAAGAGAATACAGGGTGACTTAGACAGGCCATGTGAGTGGACGGACGTATGGCAGATGCAGTTTAATGCAGACAAATGTGTGGTTATCCACTTTGGTGATAAGAACAGGAAGGCAGATTACTATCTAAATGGATTCAAGTTAGGTAAAGTGGAAGCACGACGAGATCTAGGTGCTCTTGTACATCAGTCAATGAAAGCAAGCATGCAGGTACAGCAGGCAGTGAAAAAAGCTAATGACATGCTGGCCTTCATAACAAGAGGAATTTAGTACAGGAGCAAAGAGGTCCTTCTGCAGCTGTACAGGGCCCTGCTGAGACTGTAACTGGAATATTGTGTGCAGTTTCGGTCTCCACATTTGAGGAAGGACATTCTGGCTATTGAGGGACTGCAGTGTAGGTTCACGAGGTCAATTCCTGGAATGGTGGGACTATCATATGTTGAAAGATTGGAGCGACTGGGCTGGTATGCACTTAAGTTTAGAAGGATGAGGGGGATCTGATTGGGACATATAAAATTATTAAAGGATTGGATTGGAGGCAGGAAGCATGTTTCCCTGATGGGTGAGTCCAGAACCAGAGGACACAGTTTAAACATAAGGGGTAGGCCATTTAAACCAGAGTTGAGCAGAAAGTTCTTCACCCAGAGAGTGGTGGATATATGGAATGCTCTGCCCCAGAAGGCAGTGGAGGCCAAGTCTCTGGATACTTTCAAGAAAGAGATGGGTAGAGCTCTTAAAGATAGTGGAATCAAGGGTAATGGAGATAAGGCAGGAACAGGATACTGACTGTGGATGATCAGCCATGATCATAATGAATGGTACTGTGGTCCAAAGGGCCGAATGGCCCACTCCTGCACCTATTATCTATTGTCTATAATTACTTGGACAGGTTTCCAGCAGGTATGAAGTGCCAAAGACAATCTGTGCCCACAGCATAGAACACTAGAAAACTATAAAACAGAGGAGAGAAAAATAATGACTCCAGATTTTTATCCTTTTTTCATGTTAACCTAAAGAGCAAATTTAAAAATAGTGTGCAGGAGCCAATTCCTGTGTAAACAGCTACCTACTCCATTCCCTCCATTTGAGATTTTTAAGTCCTTGGGATAAGGCAGTGAACCCACAATCAATAATACCATCTTGTCTCTTGTACTTTGGGGTGGACATTTCCAATGCTCTGCTGTTTTCATGGGTTCAGGCTGGTTTTGACAGGAGACATTGTTCACAGTAGCACAGAAATGTTGTGAATCCTGGAGGAACCCTAATTCCAAGCGGGGAAACAAATTGTGTCAACTGCTTCTGGAATCTTTTCATTGGTAAGGTTTGAAATACAGAAAGAAACTGTTCTTTCAGGTTCAATAATTAAGTAATATGTTCTATATTAGATGCATTTTTAATAAAGTGATAGATCATAAGGCCCTGTCTACCATACTGTTGCAGTAAGTACCGAAATACATTACACTAATTTTATCCTTTGGGAAAAGTGCACTTATGCATTCAAAACTGAATAGCATACTGCTTAGGATCAAGATTAGAGTGGTGCTGGAAAAGCACAGCAGGTATGGCAGCATCCAAGGAGAAGGAAAATCGATGTTTCGGGCAAAAGCCCTTCATCAGGAATGATGAAGGGCTTTTGCCTGAAACATCAGTTTTCCGGTTCCTCTGATGCTGCCTGACCTGCTGTGCTTTTCCAGTACCACTCTAATCTTGCCTCTAATCTCCAGCATCTGCAGTATCTACTTCTGCCTATACTGCTTAGGATCCCCACTGAAATAATCTAAAGTGGTTTAAAAGCTCAGAATTCTTTTAAATTGAGAACATTTTCAGCATGGTTCACTTTGGGGAGGAAGAAGCTCCCAATTGCTTGTGGGCTTCCTGGATTTACAAAACGTCCTGTATATTTTAGGAAAAGACTAGATTACTAGATTAGATTACTTACAGTGTGGAAACAGGCTCTTCAGCCCAACAAGTCCACACTGACCCTCCGAAGAGCAACCCACCCAGACCCATTCCCCTATATTTACTCCTTCACCTAACACTACGGGTAATTTAGCGTGGCCAATTCACCTAATCTGCACATTTTTGGACTGTGGGAGGAAACTGGAGCACCCGGAGGCAACCCACGCAGACACGGGGAGAATGTGCAAACTCCACACAGACAGTTGCCTGAAGCAGGAATTGAACCCGGGTCTCTGGCGCTGTGCTAACCACTGTGCCACCGTGCCACCTGTATTTTTTTTCTTTTTTTACTTTTATCCCCTCGTTCCCCCCTCTCTCTCCCTCCCTCCATCTACCCACAGCTCACTGTCTCACCCCCTGTCTCTCTGTGTCATCTCCACCTGCTGAGACTCAGCAAAGCTCCCTTTAACAGAGCTTCCCCCCCCCCCTCAAACCCCTGTGCCCATGAGCTTTTGGCATCTGAAAGGGCATCAGCAGCAGGTACATGGTACCACTGCAGCATGAGAGCTCTCCTCGAAATGAGTCCCTGAATCTCAGGAATATACTGCCCTTTCCTTCACTGCGCTCGGTCAGAAACCTGGAACTGCCTCTCAAACAGATCTCTCTCTTTTTGGTTTTGATGGGCTCTACTGTTTACATTTATATTACAACTGAACACATTATGAAAACTTGGCTGTGTTTCAAAAGCTCCATCACCATTTATCCCAGCAGGGACCTGTGTTCATAATTGGATTTACAGCTTTAATAGGTCATTAAAGTATTGTCAAATCCAATGTTCCTTATTTTTTATAATGCATTAAGTATTTTACTGAATGTATACTTTTTGAGGTGTGTTTAATAAGTGAGAAATTTTTCAACACAAAGTATATTTAAGTAAGAGCTCAATTTGACTGTTCAAAGTTCTTTGTTCCATTTCCATGTCTTGGATTCAGTGATAGTGCCAAAGGCCTGGAGAATTGTAAATGTAATGCCCTTATTTAAAAAAAAAGTTTCCAAACATCAGTCTGGCAAGTGCAGCCCAGTAAACTTAACTTCAGTAGCAGGAAAGATTATTGGGCATAGGATTAAGTCACATTAAAAAATGCATTCATTTGTAAAGGACAGCAAAGACTTGTTATTGGAAAATCATCTTTAACTTGCTGGAGCTTCATAAAGAGGTAACAGAGGGTGAATGACGGAAATACAATTTGTGTGCCATCCATGGACTTCCAAAAGATATTTGGTATAGTGGAAAACAATAGACCTGTCGAAAAATTGCAGTTTATGGAATAAACAGGCCAGCTAGAATGAGAATACAACGGTGACTCACGTTTAGGAAATAGAGTGAAATGTTTAATGGGTATTTTTCTGGCCAGCATTTTCCCTTGTTTTTCCAGAAATGATCAAGATCTTGGTATGTAGAGGATGATTCCAAAGTTTGTCAATAAATTACCATTTATGAGCATTGCAACCCATGAAAAGGATGGTGTAAGTTTGTTGCAGTGGGCAGATATTTGTCAGATGAAATTCAATGTGGAGAGTGGTGAGGTGATACATCTTGCACCAAGGGTATAGAAAGACAGTTTAAAATAAAGGGTATTATAAAGGGTGTACCAGATCAATCAGACCTGGATGTGTAATGTGCACAAGTCATCAAAGATTGCAGGACAGATATAGAGCTGTTAATGAAGCAAAAAGGAAGCTAAACTTCAGTAATAGGGCATAAAATATAAGAGCAATGAAATTATGCTAAACTAATATGACACGAGTTAGACCTCAGATGGAGGATTGCGTACAGCTCTTGGCAGCACACTTTAGGAAGGATGTAAATGCATTGCAGAGAGGTAGAGGGGTTTTATGATTCCAGGGATGTGGCACTTCAATTATAAATATCGATTAGGCCAAAATCCTGGAACTATCTCTCTAACTCCATTTGTGGATCTACCTACAGCACACAAACTGCAGCAGATTAAGGCAGCTTACCACCATCTCAAGACCAGCTAGGGACAAGCAATGAATGCTGGCCCAACCTATGTTGTCCACATCCCATGAATAAATAAGAAAAAGATTTGCGAAGCTGAGACTGTTGTCCATAAAGGGAAAAGACTATGAAGAGATGTTATGAAAGTTTTCATAATCATAAAGGGTCTGGACTGCGTAGATAGGGAGAAATTGTTCTTGCTTCTAAGGGAATTGAGGACCAGAAGGCATGAGGGGAAGCTACTTTGAAAAAGAAACTCTGTGTAATGAGTAAAAAACTATTTCACACAGTGAGTGGTTAACTATGAAATAAAAGTGCAGTGGAAGCAGGTCTAGTTAGAGTCATACAGCATGGAAATGGACTCTTCAGTCCATCTTGTCCAACCCGAACAAGTTTCTCAAATTAAACTAGTCCCATTTGCTTCCTCTAAACCTTTCCTAATCATATACTGTCCAAATGTTTTTTAAATGTTGTAACTGTACCTGCATCTACCACTTTCTCAGGCAGTTCATTCCACATATGCACCACCCTCTGTGTGAAAAAGTTGCCCCTCAGGTCCCTTTTAATTCTTTCTCCTCTCTTCTTAAAATTATGCCCTCTAGTTTTGAACTCCCCCACTCCAAGGAAAAGACCTTTGCTATTCACCTTAGCTATGTCACTTATGATTTTATAAAGCTTTTTAAGGTCACTGCTCAACCTCCTATGCTTCAGTGAAAAAACTTCCCAGCCTTTCCAACATCTCCTTATAACACAAACCCTCCAGTTTGAGATGATGATATGAGGTGATTATTTAAATTGAAATGATGTGCAGAATTATGAAGAAAAGACATGGGATTGACACAAAGTTAAAATTTTCCGAAAGCCGATCCATAAATTATGGGTTGAATGACTTTCATCCCGCGATTCTGTGATTGAATCGATATAACTCCAGAGATCTGAGGGGTTACTGTTTCAGAGCACATGGTGGAGATAAGGGAAACATGTAGTGACATGTGTGATTGGTGGGGTGGTGACAGCAGAGAAGTTGAGGGCCTGATATTCATCAATAAAAGGAGTTACTATTCTAACTCATCTGCCCTGCCCTGCCATCCCCCAGGCTTCATTGCTTCAGGCTTGACTCTGTCTCATCTGAACTTCACTAACATGCAATTACATTGGGTAAGGGACCTTTTATAATAATTAAATAAGTTATGACAAACAGCCATAGGACTTAAAATGTTAATTCTGGTTTTCTCTCCACAGATGCTGTCAGAGCTGCTGAGTATTTCCAGAAGTTCCTATTTTTGGTTGTTTTTTTCAGACCTCTAGCATCCACAGTTCTTTATTTTACATTGCCTGTTTAAAGGACATGGCTCTGCCAGGTCAGAATGTTTCCTGACTTAACCTTCCTGTGACCTCCATGAAAATCCAACCCAAGGATTCTCACCAGTGAAGTACACATGGGATTGTAAAGTACGAGGAAGATAGGAGTTATAGGCTGTCGGTAATAATATTTAGGCACACACTGCTTCCGAATAGTTGGGGTTCCCATGCAATTTGAATTCCTGATCCCAAACAATCCATTAAAGAGGGGGAAAGCAAATTTGAGAATTAATCAAACTAGAGTTGCGCTATTCCATGTTGTAATGCTTTTTTTTGTGAATATTCTTTGGAATGTTTGTGTCATTGGCAAGGTCAGCATTTGTTGCCCATCCTAACTGCCCTCGATTGGAGTGGCTTGCTAAGCCATTTGAGGACATTTAAGAGTTAACCTCATTGTTGTGGGGTTAGAGTCACATGTAGGCCAAACCAGCTAAAGATGTCAGATTTCTCTTCCTAAGTGGCATTAGTGAACCAGATGGATTTTTATGACAATTGATGATGATAGTTTTATGGTCACCATTACTGATTCTAGCCATATAAGTGTCTATTTTATTAACTGAATTTAAATTCCACCAGCTGTTGTGGTGACATTTGAACACATGGTCCTGCAAGCTTATGCTGCTGCATAACTAGTCCAATAATATTACCAAAATGCCACCACCTTCTAAGAGCGCATAATAATTGACTATAGAGTAACTGAAAACTGAAAATTGGTTATCTTTGTGGGACCAGTAGATGGTACAGGAAGGCAGATCTCACCTGACTGTAAATTTTAACTGATACCAGTCAATGCAATTTTTGTGAGAGTGTTTTGGACTTAGCCTGTATTGCATTATTGACAAAATGAAATGTCATCATCTTGCAACATCAGTATTTGAAATTTAGACTGGGCTGTTTGTTAATGTAAAAGCACCCATGTTTCTTTGACATAGGCAAAATATACTGCCTGTTAACTGTCTGAATTACAGACAGTAACACAGACAGGTGGAGAAAGGAAATGCAACAGAGAATCCTAGTGCACAAAAAAACTTTGGAAATTTGCAAACATATGCAATTCAATCTCAAAATAAAATGCTGTGTAATTGATCCACAACACAACGTTTCATCTATTAACATGTTTGGTTTGTTTTCTTGGAATTTTAACTATCTGTCCATGTTTAGCTTTCTGGGTATTACTGTAATGTCAATTCTTAAAATTAAAATAAACATTGATGATAGTTTTATTTAATAATATTGATTTATTTTATTAATTTATTAAATTAAATACTTTATTTAAGAACATAATAATAGTTCTAATGAAGTAATTCACCCATTTAAGTCTGATGCAAAATTGTAACATTCCCAGTCATACAATCAACCAGTTCCATTGGAAAATAGCCGTCTGCTGTGATATTACCTTTTTCTTTAAAGATCAGTCTCCCTGTCTAAGTGATTTCATGCCAACTCAACAAGTGAAAGGTTAGCTCTTTGCTGAGAGGCCAGATGATACAGTTGGCTAAGATTCTTAATTCAGCTTGCAGAAAATAAAAGATGAGGATTTCCCCTTTCTGAAAGCTGTTAACAATCATAAAAAGGAAAAATGAAGACTTATGATTCATTCACTGATCAAAGGATATATATGTATACATATATAACACATATCTCAAGTTGAGCTTTTATTTCAACAGTGAAATCATGCACTGGCTAATAATAGTTGTAATGAATTATTCAGGCAGTTAACAGATTAGGGTCTCAGTGCAAATACCCACAAGGAAAAATATGTTTGAAGATACTAGAATTTTTTTTATAATTACTTAATTTTGCAAGTTGCTATTGATGATCAAAATGTGAGACAATTTTCTAGAAATTAAAACCTAATTTTGAAAAAGTAAATGGTATGGTGAAGATACTATCCTTATTATCTTTCTGATATATAAAAAAATCTCAAGTGCTTTCAAACTTTCAATTTTACTTTTTAAAAGAAAGCAGTTCACAGCAGGCAAGAATACCGAAATTGATTGCAAATTTTCATTCACTGATGAATGAACAAATGCAGTGGTGGTAATTTTCAACTTCACCGCATGGGTAGCAATCGTGCCGTGCGATTTACTCACCTGCTGTCATCATTGAAATCAACGGGATGAATGAATATTAGAGAGCTTTTCTGCTACTTTAGTACCCAGATGTGGGAGTTGGAAATTACCACTGGTGAATCCACTCTCATTGATAAATCATTAACTAGGAGGGGAACATGATTCAAATTTGAAAATTAACTGAAAGAAATTGATAAAATGGATGCAGTGAAGTATATACAAAATGAAATGCATTTTCATTGAGGCATTTATGTGAAGGACAAGAATTAGAAGACAGATAGGAGACAAAATAAAAGCAAGTGATAATTAGACGACATGAGTCTTGGTTATTGATAGTTTGTGGATTTCTGGGAGAACACAAATTAGGTGATTTGCTTATTATTTTAAATCAGTTTATGGAGTCAGTAGATCTGAGCACAACTTCAAAAAATCTGACTTATGTGAATAGTTTGTTTGTACATCTTTTGCCCTTTTCTTAGTTGCATTTTACAGCAGGCATGCCCCTAAACTTCACAATGTCTTTATTTGGAAATCACTTTGCTCTGTAATTCAACAAATTAGCATCCTACTTTCTTCACATAGTATATTGACTATTTGAGGGTTGCCAAACAACAGCTTATATTAAGATTTTTACAATAACAGAAAATGTGGGTGGAGTCAGGCTTCAACCAGACTGGGAATTCAATCCTGTTACATTGGCATTGTTTGAAACACATACTAGCCATCCAGCTGTCAGAGCTAAACAGTTTCCCTAGTGGTCTGGACTTCCAAAGAAAAGATATTCAGGTAACACTGTTCTATAATGCTATAGAGACAACTTATTTACTGAGATCAACTCGTCAATACAGCACAGTTTTCTTAACCCCCTTTTTTCAGTAAATTCAAGTTAAGGATATAAAGATTATCCATCTTGCTAATTGAGTTGTCAGCATCAAAACTAATCGATTACCCAATTAATCAATTAGCTATGGCTACATTTGGTTTACAGGATTAAGTCAGAGCCGACGTGTCCGCTTAAAGCAATCACATCACCAAGCCAGTCACTTCAAATTCCATGCATGCTTTATTAAAGTCAGCATGGAGATGAATTTAAAATATTAAATCACACAAAATTCATGACAATATTCTCCAGTTACACCTTAGAGTCTTAGTGAGATGAGTTTCATAAGATTTTGTTTCTTCAATAGATGTAACATGTACAAAGCCTTTGCTTTAAATTTATATTTATTCAATACTAGTAATAAAGTAATGCATTTTAATAGTGAGAATATCATAGCAAGCTGATTATGTCATTGTCAAGCAAAGCATTGGGCTCCCTTCAGTGGTGTTTTACCTTCAGTACCCTGCCCCTTTAATATACTGCTTTTTCAATAAATGAGTTTTGAGATCACTGTTTATTAATTACATTTGACCTTTAATTTGCTACCTTTTCGTCACTCACATATAGATGTAGCATTCAGTTCATTTGGTACATTTCACATGGCATGAAGAAATGGCTAAGTACACTAGCCACTGTGAAAGACAGGCATCCTGAAAGCCATCCCAAAAATTAATAGGATCAACCATATCTACACCAAGAATGTATTAGGTACTGAACACTCTGCATTGAATGACTTACCTCCAGACTTTTGAAGGTTCAAATTCAGGAATGTGACAGAATACATTTGCCGGAGGGGTGCTGCTGCAAAAACACCAAGATGTTTGGTACCACCTACAGCACAGCATCAATGTCTTGGAAGGAGAATTAAGGGGGTGCAGTGATGTAGTGGTAATGTCACTGAACTAATAATTCAGAACTTGAGGTTAATGATCTGGGGATGTGGGTTTAAATCCTATCATGGCAGATGGTGAAATTTTAATCCATAAAAATTGAATGACTAATGTCAATTGTCACTAAAAAAAACCTGTTTGGTTCATTTATGTCCCTTTGGGAAAGAAATCTACTACCCTCACTTGGTGGTGCCTGCATGTGACTCCAGCAGTGTGATGACTTTTCTGTGCAATTAGGGATGGGGAATAAATGTTACCTAGCCAGTAACACCCTCATCCCTTGAATGAATAAAAGTATCAACCACTTGCAGGTTCCCGCTGTAGTTTGCACTCCATTTGAGGTTGTACCATTCTCTAATGCGGCTGGGTGAAAGTCATGGAAAGGTCTCTCTACTCTGTGACAGTGCTGTCTCTACAATGACTGCAGAAATTCAAAGAGAAGGTCATCACTTTCTGAGAGAAACTTGTGATGATCAATAAATGTGGACTTGCCAGCATGTGTCACAGCCTGAGACCAATTAAACAAATTGCCTTTGCAGGATGCCTTATAATTTCAGTAACTTTTCCCAGTTGGTAGTAGTTCTGTTTTAGTTTTTATTTCACCTCAGTACAAATCTACTTGTTTGAAATGCTGCAACAATTGTTTTCATAAAGCATTCAAAGAATCCTGACTTTGACTGAAAGAAATGAGAACATGGAATTTGTTAGTTGATGAAGGTTGTCTCATAGTTATTTCATTGGCACATTTCAGCTGTATTGTGATGTCCAGTTAGATCACATTATTAGGAATGAGTCAATTGCCTTTGAAATAAACCAAAAACAGCTGACCTGCACCTGAAGTGGATACCAGTGCAGTTTATTTTGAATTTTAATATCACAATGTAATCAATCCAAATTGAGCCAGCCTAAAGAAAAAGAACAAAGAAGGCCAACTATGGGGTTGTCATAATCTTCCTCACAATAATCTTTGTGCTAACAACTCCAGTTTTTTATTCTCTGATATTTTGTAACATTTTGATTATTTCAATTAGTTCCTTGTTGATGTTACTTAATCAGAGAACTGTACTTCTTCGTACAAGTCTACTTCTGTTCCCAATCTTACACTCAAGTCACATTTACATGTTTGGTGACTACACACTTGATGGGTCTCTCAGCACAACGTATTAATGATAACAAAACTGTAATCACTCTAGAAAAATATAAAATGCCTCAACGATTACATAGATTTTCATTTAAAAGTCATTCAGTTAAATATCTCTTCATAGCAAGTCCCTGTATATTAGCAAATGCAGCATATTACAATCTCCCATCACACTTTTTTTTCCCCAAACATTACAACCTCTTCCACTAACTAAGTTAATGTTTTGACCCAAATCAATGTCAACAAAGAGCAAAGTATCGCAGACACACAAAAAAAACTGAAACAAAATCACAAAACACTGGAGCTGCTGTTTTCTATTTTCTGTTTATGTCTCTGATCTGAGCCAATCCCCACAAATGATTCCAACAAAACTAAACCAATCATAGCTGATCCAAGCCTATTCCAGAATCCATTGCATGTACCAATTGTTTGAGAACCTATCCTGTCAAACACCACCTCACAAACAATGTGATGATAATCAACACCCATCAAAATTCATCCTAGCAATTCCTGAAAAACCCTGACTGTCAAAACTAATCCTGTCACAATCAGCCCCAATAAGCACCATGCCACAACTGTCTTCAATAGAAGTAACTATAATGAATTCTTCCCGACAACCATATCCATCATACTACAATAAAACCCAGCCTTCATAAAACCCTGTTTCACCATTCTGCAATACTAATACTGTCGCAGCTAAGTCTGATATAACCTAGCTGTCATAAATGTAAGATTATAGGAGATAGGAGTATGAGTAATTCTTCCAGTCCCTTGTATCTGCACTGCCTTTCAACGAGATTTTTCTGCACAACCCCTATATCCCTTGTCATAATTAATATCTAGAATCCTATCAATCTCTGTCTTGCATATGCTCAATGACTGAGCCTCCATGGCTCTTTGAGTTGTGGAAGGGATGAGCACCCTGGGGCACACTTTTCATGGAGCTGCCTACCACAGAGTGTAAATAACACAGAGTGGGTGGTGTTAGAACATGCCGGATGAAAATAGAAACACGACACAAGAACTCTGTACTTTCTAGAAGAAACATCCAGAGCAAATGGACTTGAAAACACAAAGAAAATAGATTATTCCTTATCTATCATAACTATATATTTGGTCGAGCCTGATATACTTTGACTACCATGTAATACAGTGTTTAAAACAAATATAAGTGATCTAAGCCAGAAGACACTTCTTTACTTTGCCTTCTCTTCCAAATCTGCGAAGAACCCAAACTCATAGTGTCTCATCAAACCAGGCAATAAAAGTCTCTGGGGTAGAGAATTCTGTTGAATGAAGAAAGACTTCCTCAGTTCAGTTGTAAAGGCTTCCCTCTTAACCTGAGTCTATGTCCCTGGCTTAAAACTTAAACCACGGAAAACATCCTTCGTATAGCACTAACAATTAAATAATCAATGCTGACTCCATCACAAGAAATCTATTGTGACTTAGACTTTCATATCTGACCTTATCATAATTTACTTTTTTCCGGAACCTTGATAAAGTCACATCTGGCCCCACCACAATTAACACATTATCATTGACCCATTCACTACTAACACTGACTGAAGCTGATTACCGTAAGTGATCACCATTAAAACTAGTCCAGCTATTCTATCACAATCAATCTATTTTAGATTACGCATCACACCAAAACTACAAAAATTTGCCCCACAAGTGACACCATCAAACTCTTTCAGGTAGAATGCATCTCTCTGTACCCCCCACCCGTGCCGATTTTGTCAGGTCCCTTTGGAAGTTTCCAACCCTTCATCAAACTCAGTCATCTCCATCACAAGCTACTTTCTGGCATGCTGCTCATTGTCAATTTTTCAGCTAACAGTGTCACTGCACAACAGGATAACTAGAAATTGAGTGAGAGCTCTCAGCAGAAATAAAAAAAATCATTCTTCAAATTCAAACCAACTATGTCATGTTAGCTTGTTGCACTAACTAGAAATCAATCACTTACAGAAGATGAAGAAAAGATTTTTATTGTCTAAAAAGAGTTGAGTTTAACCATCCAAACTCCAAATTTTCTCCAGCCAAAGTATTTTTCTTTCAGTGACATGTATATGAAAAAACTTTAATTGGAAAATACATTGTCATTTTCTGAGTAAATTTATTTTAAAATGAAATGGACTAAATTACCTGTAGTGCAAGTAGTGTAATCATCAGTTTAAAAACTGCAAGTGAACTAATGAGGTTAAAGCCATGGGTTGATGTTTCTCATTCTAAGTTAGTATTTTGTTGAGTGAGATTTGTGGCCACATCAGCCACAGACCACAGTGCCCTTTCTTACACAATATTCAGCTCTTCATCTCATTAATTATGCATCCAATGTCTCTGATCACCTTGTCATGGAATTACACGGCAAGAGAGATGGAAGTGCCTGGCACTGTTTACACCATTGAAGCCATATTTAAAGCCCAGATGGGTATCGCTTCTGATGTTGCAAAGTAGGAACTGGCCTTCTCACTGGGAAACCCCATTGTCATTACTAAGGACATTGGGAAGCTGGCATCCTGTTTCATGGACAGGAGTGGCTGGAGTGGTGGACAGGACAGCAATACTTTATCCTATGAGTTGTCAAAGGAAACATTTAAGCCTTGAGTGGAAAATTGCAAAATGTTTCTCAATGTTAAGATTCTGATGCTTTTCATTCTTTCTGTATTGTCTCATCTTTCTCACCATTGTTCATATCAAACAGGAAAGGAAAGATTTTGCCTATAATGCTATAATCCAAGTTGATGTTCACAGTGGAAATGTCAGATTGCAATGTGAAACCTTTCCTGTCAGCCCCTAATTTTGTCATTTTTGTTGTGTCCACAATGCAGCATGGTTACTGATCACATTCGCAAGCGTCTGTCAGTGTACTTTTAAGAAAAATAATTATTAAAGAAGAAAAAATGTGATTATTAAATTAATCAAAAACAAAAGGTTGGAAAGGCTTCATTCCAAATATTTAAAAAAGGATTCAAACTCACATTATTCCTTTAATCACAGCAATATCCTTACCCAAGACCAAACTGCCTAATGAAGGCTTATCACATCAAGACTTCTTGTGCAGGATGGTATGGCTACGATCAGCTTCTTTCTGGCACATTTCTGTGCATTCACTCGATGCTTTTCTTCAGCTGAGACACCTAACACAAACTATTTTAACTTCAGGGCAAACACACAAGTTTGTTGAACTCACGTTCCTGCAGTCATACAGGATTTGTTACTGAATGTTTATCACTTTGACACACACACACTTGCTCACTGACTGACTTGCTTCTGAATTCTCCTGGACTCCTATCACTAGATAATAGCACAGTTCTTTTCTCTGCCTAAACTATGAATCCCCATCTCTTCACTTCCAGGATTGTGAAATCTCATTACAAACACATACATACAAGCAGCTCTCCAGCACTAGGCACCAAGCTCATGCTAAGAATGTGCAGGGAAAGGGGGGTGATTGGATTTGATTTCAATTTTAATACTTGTCCTATTAAAATCGAAACCAAATCCATTTACCTCCCCTTTCCCTGCACTTTCTAACGTTAAGTCATACAATGTTTTTTAAAATAAGGACATAAGGAACAGAAGCAGGAGAAGACAGTGTACCCTTTTGAGCCTATTCTGCAATTGATAATTTGATGGCTGAACTTGGGCTTCAGCTCCCCTCTCCCATCTGCTCCCCGTATTGCTTGATTCCCTGAGATACCATTTCTACTGAGAATGCATTCACAAAACTCTGAGATAGGCAATCCCAAAAATTCACAATTCTTGAAGTGAAGAAGTCTCTCCTTATCTTAGACTTAAATTATCAGTCCGTTATCCTGAAACCTGCGCCCCTTGAGTTAAATTCTCCAATCAGGGAGACAACATCTCAATTTTGCTTTCATAAATTTCCCACATTTCTATGACATAATCTTCAATCCTTTTAAACTTTAAGAGATTATAGAGCTACGGTCCTCAGCTTGTTATCGTAGGATGACCTTCGCATTACAGGACCCAATCTAGCAAACCCTCAATGTACTCCAGTGCAAGTATATCCTTGCTTACATAAGGATAGCAAAATTGTACAAAGTATTCCAAGTGTGGTCTCACCAAAGTACTGTAAAACTATTGCAAGTTTTCTTTGCTTTAGTATCTCAATCGCCATGCAAATAAAGTCATCATGCCACTTGCTTTCTTAAATGCATGCTGGACCTGTGTGCTATATTTGTCTCCTTAATGCAAGCTTCTCTGAACATCAATGTTTAAATGTTTTAGGCCTTATAAAAAATAATCTGCCTTTTCTCCTCACAACCAAAATGGACAACCTCACAGTTTTCCACATTATATTTTATCTTTCACCTTGTAGCTCACTCTCATCTACATCTCTTTGTAGCCTCTTTGTGTTCTTCTTTACAGTGATTTAGGTAGTGTTGGAGGAAAATATACTGTTTGATTCGATTTAATAGGATTTGACTTATTATTGTTGCAAGTACCTAGATACAGTGAGAAGCTTTGTTTTGTGTCTAGTAGAGGTAGATCATAATATACAAAGATCACAGGGTGATTGAAAAGAGCGGAAAATACAAAGTTAAGGCCGCAAGGAAGGTGCACAAAAAGCAAGATCATCATTAGATTTGAAATTTGAGAGGTCCATTGAGGAGTCTAATAACAGCGGGGAAGAAACTGTCCTTGAACCTATTTGTACATGTATGTAAGCTTTTGTGTTTACTGCCTGATGCAAGAGGTTGGAAGAGATTATAATCACAGTGGGAGGATTTTTTGATGATGTTGGCTGCCTTTCTGAGGCAGCAATAAGTGTAAATGGAATCCACAGATGGAAGGTTGGCTTGTGTGATGGTCTGGGCTGTGTTCACAATTCTTCACAGTTTCTTATGGTGCTGGGCAAAGCAGCTTCCATATTAAGCAATGATGCATCCTGATAGACTGTTTTCTATAGTGCATCTGATTAAATTGTTGAGGGTTCTTATGGACATGCCAAATTTCTTAGCTTCCTGAGGAAGAAGGGGCAATGTTGTGTCTTCTTGATCATCTCCTAAATGTGCATGGTCCAGGATAAATTGTTGGAAACCATCATTTCCAGAACTTGACACTCTTGACCGTCTTCAACTCAACTCAATTTATGTAGATAGGACAATGTCCGCCTCCTTGCTTCCTGAAGTTGATGATCAATTGACATTGAAAGGGACATTTTTATTTTTACACTACTCCACCAAGCACTCCATCTCATCACTGTTTGAAATCTGGCCTACAATGTTGGTGTCTTCAATTGGTAGATGGAGTTTGGATGAAATTTGGCCACATGGTCATGAGTGTACAGGGAGTACAGTAGGGGGCTGAGTACCCATCCTTGCCAGATGCTGGTGTTGAGGATTGTCATGGAGGAAATGCTGTTGCCTATCTTCACTGATGGCAGTCTTTGGGTCAAGAAGTTGAGGATCCAGTTGCAAAGGATGGAGTAGAGACCTTGGTCTTGGGGTTTGGAGATTAGTTTGGTATGGGGTGTAGTGTTGAAGCTGTAGTCAATAGGTAGAAGCCTAATGGAGGCATCCTTATTATCCAGATGTTCCAGAGGTGAGTGTCGGCATGATAAAGAGAACTGAACTTCTTTGAAGACATTTTTGCCAATGGAGGAGATTCATTTGAGATCAGATGACATGATGAGACCATAAACTGAGCAATTAAATTTCAGGGATCGTCTATGGGTGACCATGGCAAATGGAATTAAAGGAAATAGTTCAATATTTGTGGGTGGCCATGAACAAATGGGCTGGTTCAGTGGCTCAGTGGTCAGCACTGCTGCCTCACAGCTCTAGGGACCCAGGTTCAATTCCAGCCTCAGGCGACTGTCTGTGTGGAGTTTGCACATTCTCCCCGTGTCTGCGTGGGTTTCCTCCCACTATTCAAAGATGTGCAGGTTAGGTGAATTGGCAGAGCCAAATTGCCCACAAAGTTCAGGAATGTATAGGTTAGGTGCATTAGTCAGGGATAAATGTTGAGTAATAGGATAGGGGAATGGTTCTGAGTGGGTTACTCTTCAGAGGGTCAGTGTGGCCTTGTTGGGCAAAGTGGCCTATTTTCACACTGTGGGTGATTCTATGAAATGGCTCAGAACCATTTGTCACGTTCAAATTTATCCACAACATTCCTTTTATGCTGTAATTTGCGCTGATCGGGTCATCAAAAGAACAATCCGCCCCACTCCCCCTCCCAAAATTCCCCACCCCCATCAAAGGATCAGGGACCTGCATGAACAAGGCAGGCAATGGTGTCACTCTTGAACCAATCCTTCTTTTACATTTTTATTCAGAGGATGTAGACATTATTTCTGAGTAGGCTAGCATTTATTAGCTACCCCTACTTGCCCAGAGAGCAGTTAAGAGGCAACCACATTGCTGTGGGTCTGGAGTCACATGTTGGCAAGACCAGGTAAGGATGGCAATTTTGTTCCAATCTGCAGTGGTTTCATGTTCATCATTAGACTCTTAATTCCAGATCTTTGTTGAATTGAAATTCTGTCCTCTGCCACGGCCGAATTGTAGCCGAGGTCACCAGAACATTATCTGGATTAATGGTCTAGCAATAATACTACCAGACCAGCATCTCCTCGCGAGATGGAAGATCCTTTACTGAAACAAGCAGAGGCTAAATCACAAAATATTGGAATACTTAATTGCAAATCTAACTGAAAAAAAAAGAGAAAGGATTATGGGATTAAGAAAGAGAGACAGCGAAATAAATATTAAGGAAAGAAAAGGTTAAGTAATTCATTTATGCTTTGGAAGTTTTTAAGATCTTTAACAGTTAACAAAATCTGACAAATTGAACCTCTGCATTTGTAAATATCCAATTTCAAAGAGATAAAAATTAAAAATTTGTATAAACTTACATGGTCAGTTCCTACTTTTTTCTGGCATGCCTAGCGACTTCCTAATGGATAGGTATGTTAATTTCACACCATTCTTGAGATTGAATGCTGAGAGTCTTGGTGAGAAAGTTATGGAGTTGACAACAATTTTCAAATTGCCACATTGGACTGCAAATGAGCGGATATTGGATGTTGCTATCTGATTGACTCTCTTTTTTTAAATGCTGAGCCCTGATAGCC
The DNA here is from genome assembly GCF_004010195.1 of Chiloscyllium plagiosum. Taxonomy (NCBI): domain Eukaryota; kingdom Metazoa; phylum Chordata; class Chondrichthyes; order Orectolobiformes; family Hemiscylliidae; genus Chiloscyllium; species Chiloscyllium plagiosum. The sequence goes on along the minus strand of NC_057710.1, from coordinate 50,361,907 downwards.
TCACCATTATTGTTACCATTAAACCTTTGCCAATATTTTATTGCTGATGGAAGAGAATCCAGGTATAATGTTTCAGCTTTATCATGGCACAAGAAATGAGTTTGTGAGTAATGGTGACATATGATCCACTTTGGGTGATGAATACAGATTAGAATTATTAGTAAAGAAATGGATAAATTTAGATGACAGTGTACAGGATTGCTGCTTTAGAGAATGGAAATGTCACAAAAGAGTAGTGGACACAGTTTTGCAAGATCTTCGAACTGATGGATAAAGCGTCAACAGGACCAACCATCAGCTCCAAGACTCATCCAGCAATGTTCGAGGAAACTAGATCATCATCAATGTAGCATTTGTGGCAAGCCATATAATGATGATTTGTTTAAATGTACTCAGTGTTGTCTAGTTCAATGGCGAATTAATCACCATAGCATTCAAGAGCAAAGTTGCAGGGATGTCCGTAATAGTGAGTGAATTATTTTTCCATAATCACAATGATGTTTCCTGCAGTGTGAACACTGCCACCCATCATCAGCATGCAGTGCACTGAAAAGCTGCCATCAATACTGATAGCCTATGCCAGCTCAGAAAATGGATCCAAAACTTGAGAAGGCCACCATTTATAATTGAAGCAATTCTAATATATTTTTAAAATAACATTGAGGAGTGATTTCAAAACTGTAATCTTAGTAGTATAATTTGTTGGTGGTCTTTAACTCAAGCTTTACTCTTGTGATTTATGATGTATTGAAGTGTCACGATTAGATTCCAGACCTGTTATTCACTTCTGGTTAGCTATGGGCGGCACGGTGGCATATGGGCGGCACGGTGGCACAGTGGTTAGCACTGCAGCCTCACAGCACCAGAGACCCGGGTTCAATTCCTGCCTCAGGCGACTCGCTGTGTGGAGTTTGCACATTCTCCCTGTGTCTGCGTGGGTTTCCTCCGGGTGCTCCGGATTCCTCCCACAATCCAAAAATGTGCAGGTTAGTGAATTGGCCATGCTAAATTGCCCGTAGTGTTAGATGAAGGGGTAAATGTGGGGGAATGGGTCTGGGTGGGTTGCGCTTCGGCGGGTCGGTGTGGACTTGTTGGGCCGAAGGGCCTGTTTCACACTATAGTCTAATCTAAATATCAATCTAAATATTATTCCCCCTGTAATTTGTGGCTTAATATACTATTTCATTTGCTGCTATTGTTTTTAATGTGACAGCCAGAATTTCATCCAAGATCTTAGAATTTAGAACAAAAGACAACAGATAAACCTGTTTTTCACAAATAATAAACTGCTGATTAAAGAAGTAGATAGCCCTCAAAATTTGTACAAGTCAAAGTATTTTACAATAAGTTATCGGAGGCAAGAGTATTTTTTAACTGTTCAGCTGAGAATTGCAAGTCAACGATTTTGACCTTCACAAATATTAAAAGAGGAAACAGTCAACTTTAATTTCTTTCTCAAGATGATTATGAAAAGCAAGTTGTGTGAAGAAAGTTCAGAATAAAACAGGGCGTATGCAGCATTCAGTGTTGCTATCGGCTTTCCTCTCAGCAATTATAATGATTCATTTGAAAACGCACAATAATGAGAGTTATTATCATTAGAGCAATGGATTGCTGTGTTGAAATGTGTTAAAATATTCACTACAGCAACTGCTAAAATGATGCATATTTAAATATGCCTACAAGATAGCAAAATAATAATTGAGTTTAAGAAAAAAAAATTAGGTGTTTTTATGCAACAATAATCACAGATGATCAGATTTGTTAACAAGTTACTTCCTTGCAATCTGACTTATGATATTTCCAAATACTTGCATATGCCTGCCAGTATTCTTGGCCTCCTTGTTTCTGACAAATTATCTGTGGGACCTCTGTTATATAAAAAAATCACATTGGCTACTCAAGGCTTTATGACAGTGTTTATTTGGTTAAATCTGTCTGAGTACACAAGAAGAAATTATACCCCGTGGAACAGAATATAACAAAATACATTTTCCTTTGGAGCCATTGGAACTATAATTATGATCATTATATAACTGAAAGTCAATTACAGTGCATTCAGTAACCAACAAGCTATACTATTGTTTAAACAATTACAAATTTACAAATAACAAGTGGTAATTATCCATTACTATCAGCACTACAACATTGTAAATAGCAATATGTGCTTGCTTTCTTAATCACTTCTGAAAGGTGCACCTTAGACATTTCTGTGACAATTTTCACCCATAAAACCTGGTGTGTCCATTTAAAGACTGATCTTCTGCATCGGTATGTAGTGGAATACAAGTCCGACTGACTTCGAATTTGAGTTCCACAAAATGCACTCGGTCCAGTAATTTGACTGGGAGATAAATATGAGCTATTGGGTACAGGTCTAAAGAGAACTTTTCCTTTAGTCTTTGCTAACTAACAGTTTGCTTTGAATGGTTCTAAATGAAATGTTAATCTTTATTTTGCTTTTAGATGCCAAATAGTCTGCTACAAATATTTTCTATTCTCTGATTTATTCCAACATGATTTTATTGATTTCCTGGACTATTTTGTATTGTCCATATACAGCCAGGTTTCTGGATTCTCTTTTCCAGCCCGAATTATTACTGTCAGTTACAGCACATTGAGTAAGTCTTGATAAACTTACAGTATTTAACTATATTGCTGACATGATCATTTATGTTTGAATGTTTCGAAGTTATTTTTTGAAAATATGCCTATGGAAAAAGAACTATATTCACCTGACACATGAGAAAATGAGAGCAAGTCAATTCTTATCTGGTCAAAGAAATTGCATAAATCAGCAACTTGTCAATTCAGTACAGGAACACTTTAAATAAAATCACAAACAAACCCTGAAAATGAGCTTTGTAAAATGTGTGGAATTATTCTTATTAAAAGACTGCATGATTTTAAACAGTGATTGATTGAGGAAACTTATATATAATGTTATTAAACATAATTGATATCTGCAGACTCATACTCTCTGTGTTTTGCACCACCACTTTCTTTCCTCTCTTCAAAAACATTGTTGCTTCCCAATTATGGTCCTCCTTGCAATAAATTGTCTGCATTACTTCACACAACTTAACATTAAATATTTAACATTAACATTAAATAAAAGTAAAATTCTCTGAGGACTGGTGGTGTTTTAACCTGATGGTCACCCTGATTCAGGTGAGGAGTAAGCTTGAGAAGGTAACCTCAGCCAGTGTGGGAATTGAACCTTTGCTGTTGGTGTCATTCTGCATCGCCATCCAAGCTAACCAAACCCAATATTACATACGTGTGAGCTCACTTGACTATGGATGACCAAACGCACACACGTGAACAGGACAATGCGTCCTGGCAGCAGTTTTTGGTGATTTTTTTACTCTGTTCCTAATTTAAAGATACTCAAGCCAATTCTGGCACCATTAATTGCTGCCACGTTTGAGATCAGTACCTTAGCATATGGAGGAGACTGATTCTATAATCAGCACAGTCTGTTTGATTTAGCTAGCTTTTGGTTAAACTCACTAAACCAGTGGGGTTAGTTCTGTTATGTTGTCCCCTAATTGTAGCTATTCTCAAGTTTAAATTACAGCCCTTCGTGCACAGCATATTTGTAAAGATAATACAGGAGTGCAGGGTTTTATTGACTTCCAGTTTTCTGACGATGAGAAGTCTGACTCTGAAAGGGAAGCAATGCAGCTTCTAACTGACTCATCACAGTTTTACCAAGGCTTCATGTAACAGGTCTGTACCCTACAAAACAAAATTCATGATTCACAATATTCAAATAACCATGCACTCTATAATCATGGCTAAATCCACAGTACAGGGAGGTAAAAGTATTGCACAGCTGAGTTTGAACAAAGCATCACAGGTATCTCCAACACATGACAGTGTAGAAGCCATTGTGAACTGATGGGAGAAGAACAATCTGTCTGCATACTACTGTTTGTCAGTTTTAAATCCTAATGAATGCCAGGGGAAAATGGAAATTCCTAAAAGGGCTTGGAATCAAAAATAATTTACTCTGATAGTGAGTCTCACCTTTTCATTAAGATAGTTAGATATATGGACCCTTGATGGAAAGTCTTGAAATGAGGGAGTTCAAAAATGGAAGGGAAATTCCATCAGTTTAACTACATATTTCATTCCCACCTCCATCAGATTATTACCCTTTGCAGCGGGTGACCAATTAAATCTGCAGTGGGATTTAAGATGAGATAAAACATGAATAAAAATGAATTATGACAGGACTAGGATGGCCTTACAAGTTAGTACTTTAAGTCACCTTGTAGCAGGCATGAACCATGAACATTTTCAAGGTGCACCTCAGCAGAATTGACTGGAGTTAATTAGATTTACTAGATTTACAAAATGTCGCTAAGATATATGATCAACCATAATCAAGTTAAGGCATAGCCAACCTAACTCCATTGTGTTAACAAGTGTCTTAAGGACTCATTGCCCATCGTCAATGTCCCAGTGCTGAATGGATTTTCAATCTAATGGGGTCACACTGAATCATTATTTTGAGTCTGCAAGATGAATCATACCAGTATGTGGCATTCACAAGTTTTACTGATTTTTCCTTCTGGGCTTCCAAACGTGGTTGTCCCTTTCCTATCTTTTCACTTTAGAAGGTGAAAATGCAGGTTGGCCACCTTCTTCCATCTTCTGTTGCCCACCATGTTAAGCTTTTTAAGGCAAACATCTGCCATTAACTGCCTCTTAATTGGTCAATTAAGATGCTCAATGTACTTCAAGGTAAATGGGCTTGCTGATGGGGGTGTTGAGAAAGGGGGAGGCAGTGGTGGATGGTTGGGGGGAGGGTAACAATGTTTCATTTTGCAATTGACATTTGATATACCTGGAGTGACCATCCATTGCTGAGAAACCCCTTGAAAATGCTAAAAGTAATGAGACACATTCAGCAAAGTAATTCCCCTAATCCCCAAAGTCTTTTGAATTGAAATCTGAAGAATGAATAATATAAATTATTGACATCTGTATGCAAGAAATGATAAGCTTAGAAATGATAAATCCTTCACATTGAATTTCCTTTGCAAATTTCATGATGTTCAAATACCTACATTGTAAACACACAACCCAAACAACTACCAGCCTTTATTTATTTTTGTACTCCTTATGTTTAAAATATGGAGTGGAATATTTAGGAGATTGTAGGCATTCCCATTGTAAGTTCTACCAGGAACATCTGAACATGGAGGATAAACCCTTCTGCACCAACATTACATGTCAGGCCCAGCTTAAGTAAAATGATTTATATGCATATTAGGAGGACATTTTCCAGCTCGGACACCAACCTTCCTACTTTGGTCAGAGTGAGATCAAGAAGTTGGTAGCAAGTAAGGGTCATTTTTGGGAACTGGGTTCAGATGTGACAAATGTAAGACACATATGAAAGAGGACTATCACTTCATTAATGTGGGCCAGATTTCAAGAGGTGAAACGACTGAACATTGTCATGCAGAACTATAGGAAAATAAAGATGGTTAGTGATTTTATTAGATTTACTAGACTTGCAAAATGTTGTTAAGATATATGATCAACCATAATCAAGTTGGAGGCATAGCCAACCTAATGGACTGTGTGACCTACTGCTGCTCTGTAATCGTATATTCTTACAGCAGTAAATTACTGAAAAAAAAAATACGCTGTCTATGTGGCAGTATCTGACATATCAGATTGGATTTAATGCAGCCATCATAGTAGGAAACATGGTGGTAGACCCCTTAATCACAGAAGAAGCTACACATCAGTCTCCTAGTGACAGGAATACCTCCTACAATTAAGTTGGAGGTAGAAACAGGCACACGGCAGAAACTCACCCACACATGGTGTGTTGTCAATTTAAGTTAATTCTTGAAAGTAAATTGCAATCAGAAAATTGTGCCTAGTGCTGCTTGAATATGATGAAAAAGATAATGGGAGGATAGGACAGGATGCAAATATGGTTTGTAAGGATGATACTTGGACTGGGAATCATCTATTTGGAAAAAATAAACAGTTTGAAGCTTTTTTAAAATTTATGCATATCCAAGGGAAATGTGAAGGGAAGATTTCACTCATGGTAGAAACCAAAATATGGAGCATAAATATTAGGTTGTTATTAATACATTTAAAAAGGAAAGGAGAAATTTCTTTTGAGAGTGATTAGAATTCACTAACACAGAAGAAATAGCTTAGATGCTTTAAAATGAAATCTATGAGAGAAAAGGAAATGAATAGAAATGCTGAAAAGCTGAAATTAGATGGGATGGGAGGAGAGCTGTGTGGAATATAAGCATCAGCACAAATTTGTTGAGCTAAATAGATTGCTGGTTTATTGCATATTCTATGTAATTCAATGTAATAATATTCAAAACATGCAAAATATAGAGATACAAAATCTGTTCTGATAATGATGATTCCACTAGATTTCCTCCAACTATGTCACGTGCAATGCAAAGGAAATTGTCTAAGTTTCACTTAAACATGATGGTATTCAGAATGTGTTCATGGAGAACTTTCCCATAGGAGTCTAAGATGAGTGTGCTGGCTATGCCGGACCACATGCATAAAGGGAAAGGGAATGAATATAATACATTTAAAGGGCTGAATTCTGAATTTGATACTTTTATTGTAATGCACAATTGATGTGGCATGTACATATATCTGTGTAGTTGTACAAGCAATTTAACGTTAAATTTATACTGATATTTTTAGAAATTCTACATTAAACTGGTTGTAAAATAATGTGGTAAACCACTCTTTTTGAAAAATCAGCAGCAATACAAGTGTCTCGGTGCAGATCCTGGAAAATGCCGACGTGACTCTGAGTTTTCAGTATATCAGCCCTAGAAGAGCATATGAAATGAACACAACCTCTCAGAATGACATTATGACACAATTAATCAAATTACAACTAGTGTAAATCCACACATGAAAAATTGTACATTATTAAGTGCCTCTTGTGTGATTCAAACTACATGCTCTGCATGCAACAATTCCTCCTGAACATTGAGAGAAGGCAGACTGCAGTGGTTCCATGCAAGATGATCCAAACAGTGCAATCATTAGTGAATATCTCTTCTTTAACCTTATGAAGGGAGGTAGAGCATTGATGAAGCAGGACACTACCCTGAGGAATCACTGCAGGACTGAGATGATTGGCCTCCAACAACCACAACTACCAACCTTTGTACAATGAAAGGTTCAACTAGTGCAGAGTTTTACCCCAATTCTCATTGACATCTATTTTTCTAGGATCCCTTGTGGGAACACTCAGTCAAATGCTGTTCAATATCAATGGTGTTTGATTTCACCTCTGTTATTTCACAGTGGAGAAAGGCCAATTTTGACAGTATTAGGCAAGAACTTTCAAAAGCTGATTGGGATCAGATGTTCGCAGGTAAAGGGACGGCTGGAAAATGGGAAGCCTTCAGAAATGAGATAACGGGAATCCAGAGAAAGTATATTCCTGTCAGGGTGAAAGGGAAGGCTGGTAGGTTTAGGGAATGCTGGATGACTAAAGAAATTGAGGTGTTGGTTAAGAAAAACAAGGAAGCATATGTACGGTATAGACAGGATAGATCAAGTAAATCCTTAGAAGAGTATAAAGGAAATAAGAGTATACTTAAGAGAAAAATCAGGAGAGCAAAAAGGGGGCATGAGATCGCTTTGGCAAATAGAATTAAGGAGAATCCAAAGAGTTTTTACAAATTCATGAAGGACAAAAGGGTAACTAGGGAGAGAAGAGGGCCCCTCAAAGATCAGCAAGGTGGCCTTTGTGTGGAGCCGCAGAAAATGGGGGAGACACTAAATGAGTACTTTGCATCAGTATTTACTATGGAAAAGGATATGGAAGATATAGACTGTAGGGAAATAGATGGTGACATCTTGAAAAATGTCCATAATATACAGGCAGAAGTGCTGGATGTCTTGAAACGTGTAAATGTGGATAAATCCCCAGGACCTGATCAGGTGTACCCTAGAACTCTGTGGGGATCTAGAGAAGTGATTGCTGGGCCTCTTGCTGAGATATTTGTATCATCGATAGTCACAGGTGAGGAGCCGGAAGACTGGAGGTTGGCAAACGTGGTGCCCCTGTTTAAGAAGGTGGTAAGGCCAAGCCAGGAAACTATTGACCAGTGAGCCTGATGTCGGTGGTAGGCAAGTTGTTGGAGGGAATCCTAAGGGATAGGATGTACATGTATTTGGAAAAGCAAGAACTGATTAGGGATAGTCAACTCGGCTTTGTGCACGGGAAATCATGTCTCACAAACTTGACTGAGTTTTTTGAAGAAGTAACAAAGAGGATTGATGAGGGCAGAACAGTAGATGTGATCTATATGGACTTCAGTAAGGTGTTTGACAAGGTTCCCAATGGGAGACTGATTAGCAAGGTTAGATCTTATGGAATACAGGGAGAACTAGCCATTTGGATACGGAATTGGCTCAAAGGTAGAAGACAGAGGGTGGTGGTGGAGGGTTGTTTTCAGACTGGAGTGGAGTGCCACAAGGATCGGTCTTAGGTCCCCTACTGTTTGTCATTTACATAAATGATTTGGATGTGAGCATAAGAGGTACAGTTAGTAAGTTGAGTTGCAGGTAGATAGGATAGTGAAGAAAGTGTTTGGTATGCTTTCCTTTATTGGTCAGAGTATTGAATACAGGAGTTGGGAGGTCATGTTGCATGTGTACAGGACATTGGTTAGGCCACTGTTGGAATTTTGTGAGCAATTCTGGTCTCCTTCCTATCAGAAAGATGTTGTGAAACTTGAAAGGGTTCAGAAAAGATTTACAAGCATGTTGCCAGGGTTGGAGGATTTGAGCTACAGGGAGAGGCTGTAAAGGCTGGGTCTGTTTTCCCTGGAGCGTCAGAGGCTGAGGGGTGACCTTATAGCAGTTTACAAAATTATGAGAGGCATGGATAGGATAAATAGGCAAAGTCTTTTCCCTGGGGTTGGGGCGTCCAGAACTAGAGGGCATAGGTTTAGGGTGAGAGGGGAAAGATATAAAAGAGACGTAAGAGGCATCTTTTCCACACAGAGGGTGGTATGTGTATGGAATGAGCTGCCAGAGGAAGTGGTGCAGGCTGGTTCAATTGCAACATTTAAAAGGCATTTGGATGGGTATATGAAAAGGAAGGGTTTTGAGAGATATTGGCCGGGTGCTGGTAGGTGGGACTAGATCAGGTTGGGACATCTGGTCGGCTTGGATGGGTTGGACCAAAGGGTCTATTTTCATGCTGTACATCTCTATGACTCTATGAGTTTGTCCATGTTTGGAACAAGACTGCAATGATGTCTGGAACGGAGTGGCCCTGCTGGAGCTGAAGCGAAGCATCACTAAACAGGTTACTGGTAAGTAAGTGCCACTTGACAGTAAGCATCATCTGCAACCTGTGCATTATTACTCAATGAAGGACACACAGACATGACAAAGCTTCACAGATTGGTTCTTAGAATTAGTGTATTGTCCTATAAAACAAGATTAATTTTGTGCAGTTTAAAAGAGTGAGAGGTGATCTAAATGAAACAACCTCTTTAAGAGGTTTGGGAGAAGGGGGTGGATAGGAAATCTCAAATACAGCCTCAGAATAGGGGTAGGTTATTTGGGACCAGATTGAGCAGAAACCTTTTCACTTAATGGGTTATCAATCTTCTGAAACTCTCTAATCCAGGGAACTGTGACAGCTCATTTGCTGAGTATATTACATAAAAGAGACTGATCGATTTTTGATTCCTGTGATTGTGGGTATGTTCGCTGAACTGGGTAGCTGATATTCAGACATTTTGTCCACTGTCTCGGTGACATCTTCAGTATTTTGGAGCCTCCTGTGAAGCGCTGCTGTACTGTGTCTTCTGCAATTTATTTGGTTCCGTTCCTGCTGCTTCTGGTTGCCGGTTCCAGTTGTTTGCTCTAGCGGCTGGTATATTGGGTCTCGGTCTATGTGTTTGTTGATGGAGTCTGTGGATGAGTATCATGCTTCCAGGAATTCTCTGGCTATCCTCTATCTAGCTTGTCCTATGATTGTTGTGTTGTCTTAGTCAAATTTCTGGTCTTTGTCGTCTGTGTGTATGGCTACTAGGGAAAGCTGGCCATGATGGTTAGTGACTAGTTGGAGTTCGTGGATGCGTATTGCTAGTTGTCTGCCTGCTTGTCCTATGTAATGTTTCATGCAGTCTTTGAATGGAATCCTGTAAATTATGTTAATCTTGCACAAGATAGGTATAGGGTCTTTTGTCCTGGTGAGTTGTTGTCGGTTGAGCGTGATTTTGATTACTATGGAAATTAGGAAGATGGGGTTGATGTACAAGGTCAGTTTGAGGCAGAAAATCAGCCATGTTACTGTTGAATGATAGAAAAGGCTGAAAGTTCTAAGGTATCTACTCCAACTTCAATTTTTTATTTTGCTGATGATAGCGAATAGGTAGATGGATAAGTAGTTGGCCGGAATGAATTAGTCATACCTTTTGTCAACTGGACATCCGTGGGCCATCTTTCACGGATGAGGTGTCAGTATTGTAATTACTCTGAAACAGCTTGGCGAGAAATGCAGCTAGTTCTGGAGCACAAGTCTTCAACACAGCTGTTTGAATGTTATTGGGGCCTATAGGCTTTGCTGCATCAAGTGTCCTCAGCCATTATTTGATTAAGTTTGGGATTAATTGATGTGGAAAATCATAATTTCATTCTATCATAATTACCCCAATTTTAGGCAGGTATAGCTGGTAGTGAGGTGGAAAGGGGCCTCCTTCTATTTCTTATGTTGTGTTCTTACTCCTAATTTCCATTACTCAACTTTATGAAGGGTTAAATGGATCTTCGCTCAGACCCTTCGCAGCCAGATATCTGTCAGTGCTCATTTAGTACTCACAATTCACCATAACTGACTGGGCTGCTACTTTAGGCCACATTATATGCACAGTGCAACCAAAGCGTTCATCTTGCTTGACGTCTCATCATTACAAATGGATATGTAGACAATGCAAATTGACAAAATTCATTTCATTTCAATACAATGGAAGGGTTTTGCAGCATTACCTCTAACAGTGAACTTCCCTAGTACTAGTGGACAATGTGTGGGGAGATATGTAATTTTGGAAGAAAAAAATATAAAAGGTCTTCATTCTAGACATCGGCAAGGCTGAAGTGAAACAAAAACTAGTGAATAAGGAATGCCAAGCATGGGTTTTTAAAGGCTGTACAATAGTTGGAGGAAAATAAGACTACACCATACCATAATTAATAATACTTGGGTAGACACTTGAAGACAAATACTGTTACCACAACAATGATTTTTCAACTACAATTTCTGAAATGCAATAATGGGCTCATTGATAGGAACACCTTATGCAAAGACAACATTCTAAAATAGGTTCTGAAGCTGTACAGGGTATTTTCAAACTTTACTGACTAAGAAAAATTATAATCAAGCGGTATGACTGCACATTTAATTAAAATTGTTAAGGATTTGTGAAGTAATAATGATGGACAGTGAATCTGAGGCTTGGTGTGCATTCACAGGCTGAGAGAATACAAAAAATAACTGGGCCAGAAAGGGTTAACTGATCATTGTGGGAGTGACTGATTTAAAATAAGAACACTTACAATGGAAAGTAACTCACTGTCATTCTCTCAAAATACTGCCCTGATGGATTTTAAACATTAAAATCTATTGCATATTTTAATGACGTTTACCTACCTTTTTATTATTAATACTCCATTTGATAAAAAATGCTGTTATTTCCATGTACCAAAATTGCCATTGTACATAATGGAAATGGAATAGAACTTTTTAATACTGTCAGAATAAAGTAATGAATAAATTACCACTGTCTTAATCTTTCATGTCTTTTAATGACGATTCCCTTTAAGAGAAAGTGGATTATAATTTGCCAGTGGAATGATTAAAGACGAACCATTATTAGAAAGCATATTCCACTAGATTGGATATGACTTCCAGATTTATCTGTGGCACAGGCTAGAGAGAACCAATACCTAGAGTCATGGGCTCTTTCATTTTTTTTTCTTGTGACAGGATGGAGAATGGACAATGTCAACTCATTGTCATCGAGGGGCATTCCATACCTTGTTTTTCTCCTGCATTCATTTAGCCTTTCACTTGAGACTCTACCTATTGTGGCTGTTTCACAATAACGGAGATGAGTAATCTAGGCTGCCTGTCACTTCTCCTGCATCACGATGCTGCCTGCATGGAGTCTAATTGCCATCACAACATTTGAATCGACACTTCGTTTAGAATACAACATTATTTTGCAACCAGAGGAACATGAATATAGAATTTCTAATAAAACCATGTAATGTTAGACAGCAGGAAGACTTCAATTCTTAAAAAGAAAGATTTGATTTCCTAATTTTTTTCCCCACAGCATCAATGACCTGGCTCACAGGGTTCAGAATCCTTTGTTTAATTGCCTACTACATATCAGTTAAATTGAAAAAAAATGTAATAAAGTAGTCAGTCAATTGACAAAAAAGTCTTTGAAATAGTATTAGGAATTCTTATTGCATTAGCTTCACTGAATTGTTTTCCTCTTCCTATTGAGAGTATCACACAAAGCACTTTAATTAGGTTCGACTTCGCCTCTTTTCTTCCCTGCTGTCTTTTTTGATTCGTATTTGCTTTCTGTGATTTTCCTCAATTTTCTGACCTCCTTCATTTTACTTTATGTTCTTTTCTTCTTATATCCCTCTTTCCCAATGAGTTCTGAAGCAATGATTTTATATTAGAATGGAAATGAGCTGACTGCTTTTGAGGCCATGCATTTCGTTGGCCCCTTATAGTTATTAAAAAGGGATTACATTCGTACAGAACTTTGGATGACCCATACTTAAAATTTTGTGCCCAGTCCTGGTCTCCACATTACAGAAAGGACCATGAAGCAATGAAAAACAAAACAAGGATCTTGCCAGAATTGAGAAGGTAGAACTATCAGGAAAGTTTGAACAGGCTGTTTTCATTTCACTGGAATAAAAAAGACAAAGTATAGATCCAAGAAAGGTAATTAAAATGATAAAGTTCCATCAAGTGAATGCGGAGAAACCAGTTCTTACTCATGGGCAATAAAACAGATCAAAAGGGCATAAATATAAGATAGCCAATATAACATCCCAAATTAAAACTTAGGAATACGTCTTTCACAGATATGATACAGAGCAGTTGAAGCACAAATTATTGATTTATTTCAGGATAGAGTAGATGTGCTCATGATGAAGAACAGAATGAATATGAGGACAAAGTGTGAAGAAGTAATTAAAGTGGGAGGATGCCTGAATGGAGCATGACCATTGTCATTGATAGTTGGGATAAGTAGACTGTTTCCATACTCTCGATTCGAAGTCATTCAATTTAGTGTAACATAAACTATATGGAAGCATCACTTACAGCAAAGATAAATAATGATTTATGATTCTATACAAAGTACCTTTGAGGCTGAAACTGATTAGTTTGGGAAAACATTATTACACCCTATCCCAAATCCAAAATTAGTTTTCAATTTCAAACAGATTGTCTTCTATTTCTTCCAAATATTTTCTGAATTCCTGTAGTATAAGATTATGATGTTGTCCAGAATTATACATCAGAAATTGAGCAGGACTTATTTTAATGCTACATTATCTTCTGAAATATGTTGCATCCTTAGGCCAAGTGATTTTTTAGATCATGCGTCAAATGAGTTTGGTTGCCATTATATATCAGTTTAAAATGTAGTGATGTATCCAATCTCAATGTTGAAGTTTGGAGTTAATAAGAGCCACTGGGGAAGAGTTATTTTGAAATACAGTGGTAAGAAGGATCAAATTTCCCAATGAGAAAAATCAGTTTTGTGCCAACTTGATCTATGCTTCAGTGAAAGATCAGAGGCAAAATTCTAACCTCAGAAATAAATCACACGAGCTCAATTCTTTCTTTGAAAATCATCATGGCAAGGTAGTTTAGTCACTAATGTTCTGACCTGAAAATTTTAAAGAAACTATTTGAAGTTCCCTGTATGATGATGTAGTTTTAAATTAATATTCACTCTTTAGTTCCATTCAAACTCTTGTATTTCAAACAGTTTGTTACTGATGATAACATAAAACATTTAACTTTTAAATTCAAACAAAAATGCTTTATCATTATTGATCAAAAAGGTTTATTATTTTCTCTTTACGCTCTTTTGCTCTTTTTTCCATCTTCCTTTCTAACCACTTACATGTCCTGATTACTTAATTTACATGATACACCTTTGTAATAGTGATCAACACTGAATTGAAATTTTCTTTCCTCAATACTAGCTATAGCTTAATCTGTAGTTACTGGTGGCAATAATCAGGAAGAGAGCTGACCCCAAAGAAAGCAAAAAACACAGAACTATCCATTTGAGAAAGAAGATCCAAATTTTTCCAAGACTAATTAAAACATACATCTTTTATAAAGGCTTGACAACAAGTATATTAAAGTAAGATGTAAGTTATTATTCTTAATGCAGGTTCTTTTTAGTGATGAATGCAATTCTAAGACCTCATTAGGATTCTGAGCTGCTGTCAACTAGTAAATCCATTGCTTAAAGTCATCTATGGAGTGAAGTAGTTTTGAAATTATTAAGGCTGCTTTGTTCCAGAATCATTGCACAAAGTGTCAGTTCCAGCTTGAGCAGTGATAAAGTGAACTGACATATTGAACTTCTTGCCAGTGGGGATCATATTAGTACTCATGTAAATCAATTCCACAGAAGATTTTTGCCCTTCTGGATGGGGGCTGCTGTGCACATGAGCAAAATGGGCAATATATCTTTTTCTTTTCAGTTGCATGTCACATATTATTTTACATATTTACATTGATCTCTGTTGTTGCGACTGTAATCTTTGAAACTGAACACTAGTGAAGCCAACAAAATAGGAACATTAGAAACAGGAGTCAAGTATGCTATTTGATTTTTTGATATCTTCACCACTTAAAAGAATTGTGGCTGACCATGTTACTCAGCTCCATCTTCCTGCACTAACCTTAATAGCCATTAATTTACTTAATAACCCAAACGTTTGTTGATCTCCCTTGAATATGCTTATTAGTTGAGTATTTACAGTTGTGTGGACTCAAAACCTCCAAACATTCATAATCCTTTGGGATTTTTGAATCCTTGCTCTAAACTTGACCTCATCTTATATCTACATCTGGGCTTTCCAGCAAGGATACTGGAGGGCAATGTGAGGCAGGAAACCTGGATGATTCTTTCCCAGAGCCAAAAGGATAACTGCAGCACTCATATCAAGGCAAGATCAGTTGACTCAGTGACAACTGCAAAAAAAACCTGCAAACACAGAAACAAAAGTAGATGTTCGGCCCCTTGAACCTGTTTAGTCACTCAATTAGGTCATGGTTAATCTTTAACTTAACTCTACAGTATAGGCATTTTATAGCTCAATTTCACAGTGAACATAATTTAGAGATGCCGGTGTTGGACTGGGGTGTACAAAGTTAAAAATCATACAACACCAGGTTATAGTCCAACAGGTTTAACTGGTTTGGAGAAAGTGGGGACTGCAGATGCTGGAGATCAGAGCTGAAAATGTGTTGCTGGAAAAGCGCAGCAGGTCAGGCAGAATCCAAGGAGCAGGAGAACTGACTTTTCGGGCATGAGCCCTTCTTCAGAAATCCTGACTGACCTGCTGCACTTTTCCAGCAACACATTTTCAGGTTTAATTGGAAGCACACTTGCTTTCGGAGTGCCGCTCCAAGCTGATGAAGGAGCAGTGCAACGAAAGCTAGTGTGCTTCCAATTAAACCTGTTGGACTATAACCTGGTGTTGTGTGATTTTTAACAGTGAACATATTAATTGATGTAAACAAAATTAAACATCCCAATAGCATCATGTGATATCAGAATAGAATCTTTCTCTTTTATTGTAGAAAATCTTAATTTATGGTAACAATCTTTTATGGCAGTACTGACCTTCCTTTTGACTATAAAACAGGCTTTTACTCTCATTCTTGGTGCTTGTCTGCGATCTTGTCTTTCAACTATAAAACCAAACAATGCCTGTCATCTGAAGAATGTACCGTTCGTGTGCCATTTTTTCCATGTTATTAAGCACACATCTGGGGTTTACATACACTGGCTTGCTCATATGCAAATACAGTACTATACTTCAAAAGGCAGTGACAGCTAACATAGTCAACTAGTTGAAGATTCCAATATTCAGTGGCAGCCCTACTTGCACAAAACATAAGCAATATCGGCACAGTTCCACTCAAATAATACTATGTCCCAAAGAAGGCTATCCAGCAGGCTGAAAAATCAGGAAATCAATTAATCCATTCTGATAATTATTGACGGAATTGTGAAATGTCTTTGTGCTTCTTTATTCATTCTTTATCCATTCAAAATCAGAATTACATGGATTAGTATTTAAAGAAATAAATAATTCTCTCCAAAAATGTGTTAATTTCACAAGTTTTCATTTGCAAATGTGATGATTGCTAACCCAGTTATTTTTATGATCTTGATGTTTTTATTTGATTAATGATTTTGTTGTGACTGAGGACTAAAAGGGGTTTAGTCCATGCAAATACATCTGTTAAGAAGGCATCTAGGTTCTGATGTGCAGTTCATGAGACTCAAGACTTTAAGAATCGCCTCCTTTATAGTTGTAATAGATTAAAAAGTTGCCTTACAAGTTGCATTTCGGCAGAATTTGATTTTTTGTTTCAGCACCCCCAAAGATATATATCCTCCCTATGTTCAAGTCATGTTTGCATGTCAAAAGCATCATTGTTATCTTCCCAGCCCACTTAACTGATTTGTTAACAAATTATAAGAAACAAAAAGCTCCAGCAATTGTCATTTCCTTTCCCCCATTGGCCAATCTTGCCTCCTCAATGAATACCACTAAAGACTGTTTCTTGATCAGATATTTCACTGCTGTTTGTGTGGTCTAGTTGAGCACATAGTGAGTGTCAATTTTTTCAATACAGAGATCAGGTATATAAAGCTAAATGAGAGAAATTAAGCACTTTGAAACTAGTTAAGGTGTTATGCATAACTGCTTTAAACTCTAAGTGACAGCACCATATAAAAACAAGTCTTTCTGAAAGTATAGACAAGGAACACTTGAACATTGGATGCCTGCGGTAGTTTCTTCATGGATGCATTATTCTTATGTGTACTGTTATTGTGAACATTGTCAAGTCATTCAACTGTGGGGGCATAACAGACAAGCTAAAAGCTGCTTCAGCTAATGGCATTGCATGCTTTCTCTTAGAAATAGTCACTAGGCCTCAAGATTGGGACTCCATTAGTGGCATTGGAAGAAACTATGGCATGCATATCATCTGTCTCATCCACAATTAGTTAACATTTATTATAGTTATACTATGCACTACTCAACTTTTCTTTGGGGTACTTTGCAAACTAGGTCAGGCAGCATCTAAGGAGTAGGAGAATCGATGTTTCGGGC
Source organism: Chiloscyllium plagiosum (assembly GCF_004010195.1). Taxonomy (NCBI): domain Eukaryota; kingdom Metazoa; phylum Chordata; class Chondrichthyes; order Orectolobiformes; family Hemiscylliidae; genus Chiloscyllium; species Chiloscyllium plagiosum. The sequence goes on along the minus strand of NC_057710.1, from coordinate 50,344,450 downwards.
ATAAGCCCTTCATCAGGAAGGGCTTATGCTTGAAATGTCAATTCTCCTGCTCCTCGGATGCTGTCTGACCTGCTGTGCTTTTCCAGCAACACACTCTCGACTCTGAACTCCAGCATCTGCAGTCCTCAATTTCTCCTATTCTGCAAATCAGTTCTCTTTTAGAAATAAATGTTTCTCCCTTTTTTAAAAAAAAATCCTTCTAGGAGGGTATGATTACTGGTGGGGTAGCCAATTCATCTCTAGTGCTCCCCAAGAAACTATTACTGATGTGTCACCTTTATAATAAGCTTCTGCAAGTTGGTTAACAACAGAGGCATTACTGCCAAATCTAATTCTTGTCTCTCACACACATACCAGTTTCACCAATCATGGGCAACATTTCTGGCCTCTACCTTAAAATAGCACTGGAGCACTGAGTCTAATTACAATATTCATACCAGTGAGGCCAAAAATTCAGCTTAGAAAGAGGATCACATTTAAGACTTTTCTATCAGTACGACTCTAACCAAATGAACTGAAATAGCTTGTGGGCCTAGCTAACTGAAATGATACAAATTCATCTTCACATCACTAATTGTGTCTCCTTCTACATTTCTGTTGTTTGCATTAAAAAATGCACAAATATGATATTAAAGATGGGGGAAGTTAAAGCAGAACATGTAATTGAGACTCAGCAATCCAGGCAGTTTCTATGTAAGTGGGAGTGTTAATATTTTCAGTAAAAAAAGAATTTTGTCAGAATTTCGTCAAGCATCATTATTATGAAAAGCTTCTTATTGCACCAGATATGACTCACTGAAGCAAAAATAATCCCTGCTGGTTAGCACAGTGATGTCATGGTGAAGCCTGCATTGTAATCTTCCTCTGCCTTTTGCAAGAATTAAGCATTCTTGGAAAGTGAGAGTAAGTAAATACCGCAAAATGAAAATCAGTAAGATTCTATAAAGGATTAATGATGCATCTAAGAAATTAAAGATATCCCTCTATATGCATTAACAGTCCTTCATAAAGCAGATTATAAAAATGTGTTACTTTCATACAGCTCAAATTTGGGATATTTGACATATTACATGAGATATCATTGGACATTAACTGCATAACACTATTTGCTATCAGAGAAATGTAGATCATTTTTCTAAACTTGCGGATTACACAATATAATCCAAAAATCAGGACACTTGAATTTTACAAGAATAGGGCTTGATTGAACAATGTTTCACCACCTGCAAAAGGCAAATGATAGATGGGCAATAAGTACCCATTAATTCATTAAAAATTAGTGCATTGTAAGATGATTTCAATTTACTCACATAAATAAGCCCACATGCAGATATAAGCTGTGCTAGGATGAGCCCTCTGAATCATGCAAGCTTTTGACCACTAAACGTTCTAGAAAGGAATGTTGGTTCAGATAGTAAATATGGTGTACAACATCAACCATAAATACTGGCCCATGACAAGTTTTATACTCTATATGGAGTTAAGAATACAAATCAACTAGCACATAGTTTTATTTAAAACATAACCTTCTTTTGCTTGTTTATGTATGTATAGATCTTGATTTTAAAAATTGCAACATTTTATGCTTCATCTATCTTGATTTGTGAACATATGAAAAAAATGTAGAGCCTTGCTACAATTTAAGTACATCTCACAATTAGTTATGAATTATTTATCACATTCTATGTTTCTTTTTGATTCAGTACTGCTGGTATAGATTTAAAAATGAATAAGTGAATTATAATAGCACTAGAAAACAAGCACAAATATATGCATATCTTTGACATTAATGGTGATTTCCTTACATATAATGATACTAATCTTTGTAAAATTGATTAAAGTAAACATAAAATGCTGATAGTAAATGACAGTACATTAATTTTAGACATAAGTTAGAGCTTCACTTCTTTGAACTTACATGTGGTGGCACTGTCTTGCTTCAAAGGCAAGAAATGTAACTTGTGAAACTTTGCTGCAATTTTAAAAATATAATTCACTGCTCTGTCAATAATGAAATATTGGCTTTAATTTTCTTCAGTGGTTATGGCAGAGGTGAAGACATAGTAAACTTTGAGACACCTTGATAAAAACTGGAAGAACTACAGATGCTGGAAATCAGAAATAAAATCAGAAATTGCTGGGAAAGCTCAGCAGGTCTGGCAGCATCAGTGGAGAAAAATCAGGGTGAACATTTCGGGTCCTGTGACCGTTCCTCAAAACAGAGATTAACTCTGATTTCTCTCCACTGATGCAGCCAGATCTGCTGAGTTTTCCCAGAAATTTCTGTGTTTGAGACACCTTGGTACATCTTAGGGAGAATATGTGTATTTCCTACTCAAAAGAATTTCAAAATATATTATACTAATCAAATTAATAGAATTTTAAGGATGAAGGGTGTCACTGGATACCAAAGCTTGGTCTATAAAAAATGTGGAGTGACCAGATTATAATAACCTTTTCTCTATAGCAAGCCAAATGAAACTTATGTCCCCGTGATACAATATTAATGTTTGTCGGCTATGACTTTGTTGAACTCAAAACATTGTGTTCTGAATTGCATATAAAATCTGATGGAAGTGTTAGAAGTCTCTTTTTCTCTGCCTAACACACAAACGCACATAAAAGGTTCATTGAAGTAAGATTAGGAAGATTTTGGTAGTGAAAGTAAAACAGATTCACAATATACAATATTCCAGTCTCGTTCAACATGTAATATTGAGTTAGTCTTTTCCTAAAGCTTCTCTTACATATGCTAAGTGGTGACATTGTGACAGAGCAGAATTTAACATATTTTTCTAGGTCAAGAAAATTTACTTAGAGCAGCAAAATTATATTAACTATTGAAATGACAATAAGAATTCCTGATGCATTTTAAAACAACGTGCAATTTTGTCATTTTTGGGGACTGCTTTCTTTGAAAATGAATTTGATCTAACTTTAAAATATTGTTAAGTTGGCAAAAATGCTATGACAAAATTAATTATGTATGATTGGCACAGTGTTAGAGATGGTCAGCTGTCAATCATCTCTGATGCTGAAACTAACATATATGACATTGTATGTGGAAAAGAATTAATTATTTTAAGTGTTTTGCATAACTGGTTCAAACTAAAGGGCGATTTTTGAATGATAATGATTTAAAACATGCAATTCCATGCAAAATTGTTTAGTTTTTAAAATAATATTAATAAGCAGTGTTGTATTCTTATAATGGTCTGCGAACTTCCAGTAATTGCGAGTGTCTCGATTCACTGCACTGATTTGGAGTTCTTAACAAGGAATGCCTGTTTCTGTCCATGGTCCTGAATGACAGACAATGACTGTCTCTGGCCATGGTGCTGAAGCTCAGCGAGACAGACTGTAACTGTCAAGGTTTGCCGTGATGATCACAGCATGACAGCTAATATCTGGCTACGTCCAAGGTACAGAATCACAGTACAAAAAACAAATAACTGTCACTGTCACATAGTGAAACCACAGCCAAAACAACCAATTCACAACTCTACATAAACCAATTATATTTAAAACATAGGCTAATATACAAGAAGATCTGGACAAGGTGTCTGGCATACAAATGAAGGATCTGGAGATGATAATATATCTGTTTGAAGAAGTCAGGCTAGGAGCATATGCACAACACTGCACAGGTAGTAATGAAAAAGAGCACAGGGGAATCTTTAAATTTTGAGGAAGCTATAATTCTTTTTGATTTATGGTCTATCAATGGCATTTTAGAAGAGCTGAGAAATATCCTAGCGCAAGCACCTACAGAGGGTTTCAGTGCAGACTAAAAATAAATGGTAAAAAAAAGTGAAAGATTTAAGATGGATATTCACAGTGGGATGCACATAAATTGGAGTATTTTGATGGTGAAGAGGTGTACAAACATAAAAGCAACTTTGACTTAATTTTGGAAAGAAAGACAAATGGATTAGTTCTAATAACCATAATATTCATTTTAAATCTTAGATTATAGATGTTCTAGCCTATTTTAAAAAAGAAGGGCAATGAAAATGCTGATTTTAAATGAGAACGAGCATGAGTGTCTGATTGAGAAATGTGGAACAAGTGGATAATTCAATTGATTAAAAGTTTCTGCATTCATCTCACAATTAAAAAAAAACCCTGAAGATAATAATACCTCAATATTAATGACAGTTCCTCTAAAACCAACAATCCCAATTGGGAATAGCATTAATACAAAACCAGTCAAAAGATATTGTGTGTTTACTCCATTTTCATTCCATCTCCTTAAAAGTACATACGTTATATTTCTAAAGTTGTATCAATGAATCTAAAGTTTCAATGTTAGCTCTTCTAGGAATGTTGAACTAATCTACTAAACAGACTGGGCTTTAGCTTTAGTCATTGCAAAACTGTTTTGTAACTATTAATTGGTTGTGCTGTGTATTAGTACATTTTTCATCATACTATTCACAAACAAATCCTAAATTATATTGGTTAGCCTCAATATAAGAAAATTACCTTGCCACACAGGCCAGATGGTATCATGCTTCAGTTCCAAATTTAAAACGTGATAAATTCTATGAATGCATTAGAAATCAAATGCCCAGCCTGCAGCAAATTTTGTCTATTAATCTATTCTATAATTAAAGGCAGGTCTGTGACTTCCTTAATGAGAGTTTAATTATTTAGGGTGAGACAAAGTGGACTATGCAGAATGTAAATTATTCAACTTCTTTACAACAAGTTATTCTCCATTTTATAAGAATTGTGTAATAATTAGAAATGAGTGTCTGGTTCCATATGGTATGAAGTTCCATATTTATAAGGCACATGAATGCATGATCATGCGTTCAATATTACTATGTGAGTTTGCACATAACAATAAGTTGTTATATAAGAAAACATTGTTGTGAGATTTTGCAGAGGAAATGTGGCCTCAGAAGGAGCTTTGATACATGATATATTATCACATGTTTGTAATATTATGAATATTCAAAAGACCGTCAAAATTATTTGAAGATCCAATCGCTCAATTCTTAAATAAAAGCGAAATACTATGGATGTGGAAAATCTGAAACAAACAATAGAGAATGCAAAAAAAAATCAGTACAGCTGGCTGGAGCTGTGGAGAGAGAAACACAGTTAACATTTCATGTCAAGTTTCAAGTTGAGCCATACAGTAACTCGCTCCGTACAGTTGCTACCAGACCTGTTGAGTTTCTTTAGCATTCTCTGTGTTTACTCAATATTCAACTTTGTTAGACATCATTCAAAAGCTTTTCCTGTTACTGGACTAATAATTTCAACATCATCCTGAAACAGAATATGCATCATGCCAGTTAAACATCTTTCAAATATCACACCAAATCATGTATTGAAATGACATTCAAGTTATAAACATCTTAGATAACTACTGTTATTCTTGACAGACTCAAGTGATTGTTTTTTAACAATGGAAAATATTATAAATTTAGCTAAACAATATGTTCAAGCAATGTTTTGTTTACATCCCAATGGAAAAAATCCAAAATATATACTACATCAAAGCTAGAGAAGAAAAAAATGTCAGATATTATTATTGATGATGAAACATTTTTTCTGTAGGGTGAAAAATATTTGCCTGCGCACAAAGCTTAAGATGGAACTCAGCTGCAGTTAGAATAAATAAAATGTCAGACTTGATTTACCTTCTAGACCATCAATGACAGAAAGTTGTCCATTGACATTGTGAATGAAGTAATGTTGACTTTTAGAATGTGTCAGCAATACTCATAACATCCAAACATGACAGGACAAACTTATGCTCAAAGATGAACTAAACAAGACAATCTCATCGAGGCAATGCCTATGGGATGACATGAAAATTTCAGGAATACTTCAATATTTATGCTGATCAACAATCCAGCAAGAATCATGAGACATTCTTTGGAGGTGTTTAACAATCAACAGTAGTTTATTTCTGAAGTTGAGTTGTAAGAATTGTGCGATAAGGCAAAAGTTTCAATGAGCTTGAGGTATATGATTGTCAAATGACATCTCTTCAGAAATCAAGAATTTAATCTACTTCTTTCCAAAATTTAATCCAATTCTTCCCCACTATGGCCCCATCTTAATACTTGAAAATTGGCTTGATCATATATGGAGGATGGGGTGGGTGAAGGGATGGTAGCTGAGTTAGTGGGAAAATGGTGAGCAGGGAAAGGGATAAGTTTTGTTCACAGCTATTTGAAAGATTTAAAGGGGTTGTGGAGCTGAAAATCACAGTATTTCAGTATCAATCCCAGGATGCTCTTGCTGAAGTCTCCACTCAACAGATGCAAATCCTGCCTCAGAACTCATCACCCTTAGGGTCATAAGCTACTCTGGTTTTATCTGTTATCTGAAGTTGTATGTTTGCTTTTTAGAAATAATTTGTCAATTTATATGTTTAAAGCTACATTGCTTATCTTTTTAAAAAGTTGCTTAATTGAGACTCTGAAGAACCATTCCAATTGGGCCAGATCTTCTCAGAATAGTCAGAGACCAGACAAATGACCAGAGATCTGCGTTTGTTTTAGGTCTTAATGCAAGAACTTCTTGGAAATTGCCCCAGAAGTTTGAACTTTCAACAGACTATAACAATGATCCCTCAGATCCACTGAAATAGTTTTTATTTTTAAGACAAAAAGCCTCTTGACAGTTCCAACTTGAGAGGTTACACAGGAATTGCTTGGTGGAAATGTAACTGTTGGAAAACTATCAATTGACACTCTACCCCATAACTCCCTCCTCCCTTCCTAATCCCTAATTCCACTCTTGACCTACCCCACACCCAGCCTCCCCCTTATTCCCTTCAACTATCCAACTACTTCTGATTCTCCTAACCACCCTGATGACTTACTCCTAAGCTACAAGCCCATTGTTGCAAATTTTACAATGCAGCATCCAATATTTGGCATGATTCCACAGTTAGGCAACATGTGCTAAGTAATCCTGAGTTTGTGAAGAGTTATGCGGACAACCCATCTGGGATTATCAATTGGGCTCACAGCATGGTGCAATTGCATGTACTGGGAGATATGTACATTAGCACACAGATACTGTTTTCAGCAGACAGGAAGAATATGTGCATGTTTCAACTCAACAAAATAGCTAACAACATTCTTTGGTTTGTTTCTCAGGGTAATGCTTTGTCCAGTTAGAGGCCACAAAGTTAGATAAAGGTTGGCTGTTAACTGTCAGTCATGATTAATTCCATTGCAATGCTTCTACTAATCAAAACTCACTACCAAAAAATCTGCACTTTCCTTACATACAGGATATTTTTACTTTGGTTTTCCTTGAAAATTGTCCTGCTGAATACATGATGAAAAACTAGCAAAATGTGCATTTTGTCAGCAATACCCAATTCTGTGCTGGGAAACAACTTTGATGTGATTTCTTTTGTGTTTATTAGTGAGAGAAATCATGGGCTTGGTGGACAGGGTTAAAGTAACCTTGGGGAATTTGCAGCAATACAGTATATAGATAATACAGCTAGAATGAAAGGGTAAAAATACTAGTGGTGTGGCCACTAATCAAATGAACTGTTTGGTATTGTGCAAAGTTTCTTGAGCATGAGGACAGTTACACGTCTTCAATCAAGAAGAGACAATATTCCATGTGTATTCTGACATGAGCCTTGTGGATTGTTTTGTAGCTCTGTAAAGTCAGAAGATCACGTACCTAGCATTTACTATAACTCTATGAAGGTGGATGGTGATGGTTATTGTAATTCTGATAAATGTCAGATCTGTGGCTTTGACATTTTATGTTGGAAATGGCCAAGTATTTAATAGGGTTAATAAGGTACTGTTAAACCTTACAATTACAGTGCTACACTGGCAACCAAAGGTTGTATGGCGTAGATAGGGTTATGTCTGCAGCTCGTAAAAAGAAAATTGAGCACAGTGTAAAATGGTTGCCAATCGCTTTGAACACATTGTTCTTGACCTCCCCCCACCCCTCCCCCACACCCCTGTGAGTCCAACGTCTTGCACCGAAATGTGTAAAACATGTAACTATGAAAGCACCAATCAATTTTAAAAATTGTATCCTCATGTCCTTCAGGGAAGAAATTTTCAGCCATATCTAGTCCAGAAAGATAGGCACGGTGGGCAGCATGGTGGCACAGTGGTTAGCACTGTTGCCTCACAGCGCCAGAGACCCGGGTTCAATTCCCACCTCAGGCGACTGACTGTGTGGAGTTTGCACGTTCTCCCCGTGTCTGCGTGGGTTTCCTCTGTGTGCTCTGGTTTCCTCCCACAGTCCAAAGGTGTGCAGGTCAGGTGAATTGGCCATGCTAAATTGCCCGTAGTGTTAGGTAAGGGGTAAATGTAGGGGTATGGGTGGGTTGCAGGTCGGTGTGGACTTGTTGGGCCAAAGGGCCTGTTTCCACACTGTAATGTAATCTAATCTAATCTAATCTAATAGGATCAGAAGGGTGTGCTGATAGTATGGGATGCAGTAAACAGAGTGAGTGGAAGCTTGTGTGGTGCACAACCATTTGCATCATGGAATAGTCCATTTCTGTGTAGAAAATGTATTTGGAATTGGTAGCTACAAGAGTCTTAATGACCCTATTTTGTGCAATGCACAGGGATCACATGGACTGCATAACCAACATTCCCTTAAGATTTGCGTACAAATAACCCACTGTAATCTTAAAGGGACTGTGGAGTGCATTAATGAGTATGTATAGCAAAGAGAAATCAAAGGAAGTGTTGTTAGTAATCCTGCTCATTTTTCAAGACAAAAGTGACTTCATAAATAACTTCCAGACTAGTGGTTTATGAACCATGAAAGGTATATTTACCTTTTTTGAAAGAAGTTATTTATTGCGTAATATATTTTCAGTTTACTGTTTTTCTATTAAATGACAAAGCTTTTTTTATATTAAAAAAATGAAATAACTGTGGATGTTGTAATGTACTGAGGAAGGGTCACTCAACCCGAAACATTAACTCTGATTTCTCTCCACAGATGCTGCCAGACCTGCTGAGCTTTTTCAGCAACTTATGTTCTTGTTAAAGTTTTGTCTATATTAAGTCACTTTTTTGTGCTTAAACGAATGAGTAGGATCAATAGCAATGTTTCCTATAATTTCTTTTTGCTATGCAAAGTTTTGCTGCACTGCGTGGTCCCTATAAGATTGGAAGTGGCTGTGCATGCACACACCCTAAAGGGAACGTTGGTTGTGCATTGTCTGTTTGATCATTGTACATTGCCCATCATGCTCGCTTTAAGGTTTCTGAATGTTTGCACACTTGCACAGCTTAGAGGGAACATTGATTACTAGTATATTGACAATTTCTTCCTGATCCATTTTAATAGGGATTCACAACAACACTGAAAAAATAAACTTCAGTCAGTCGGAGAAAAATTTCTTTTTTAATATGTCAAGGGAATTCACTTTCAAAGATTCTGACATTGAGGGTGAGCAGATATCAAGCTGTTAGTGTTCTTTATTTTGGCACATCAGATATAAAACAATTTAGAGATATTTCAGGCTGGGTGTGTTGTTAACAAATGTTGACTGCTCAATGAGTTCAGCTCTGATAAAATAAATTGCTGTTGACATTGATATTTCAGAGGTATGCAGTACACCCATGATTACAACAGAATTAGGCACGGTCCTAAATGTAGCTTTTGAAAATCATTTGTATGGCTTTTTAAAGTGATGGCAACATTGTGAATGAGATTCCAGGCTGGTAGAAGTCATTTAAGTATCTAAAAATTGATTTCCCCAAAGTATTTTTGAGCAGAATTGAATCAAGTTATAGCTCTCAGATAGGGATAGCTTGACCTATATTTGCACGACTCACCCCTGACAGAGGATATAAGGGTTTGGGGCTGTGCAATAAAGTGGAATTAATTGTCAATATGCCACTAAGTCACACAGCAGCTGTATAGGTGTGCAGATCTGTCTCTGGAGAAATGAATCCTGGTCAGTATCTCTCAGTATTTTCCTATCAGATGCTAACAAGCATTGTATTCTGTTGAGGTTTTATTATTTGCCTCAATGTCCTGAAGTAAAATTAATCTTCTTTTGCAGCCAACATTTGATTCACTGTTGGGCAGTGAATGCAGATCTCCTAAACAGGAGTCATTTAGGTCTAATACCATGAAGGCTTAAGTGATGTAGATGTATTTATTGAAGTAGCAAAGGCTGCTAGTAATACCAGGCTACTATGCATTTGTCAGGTCACTAAAAGGTATCACTGTAATAACTTGCAAATGATGTCATCATGGATTTGCATGCCTGCCAGACACCGCTTTTTAAAAAAATACTGTCCAACCTCGTTCAGTTGATACTCACTGTTCAGATAAATAAAAATGTCAATAAATAGCAATCTAAATGCTCTAATAGTACCTCTGTCAGACTTCAAATCGCCTGACTGTCATCAAATCACATTCTTAAGTGTTTTCAAACACTTCTTGCTTTGACCAATTCTTAATGGAATCACAAGATGGACCTCTTCATTAAGCTGCTGGATGCTACCTAAAAAAGCATGAAAACTAAGCAAAACCAGACTGAGCCATCCCACCCATCTTAAGTACACTACACATCAGCAATTATATTTCGTTCCAGGCACCTACAGCAAGGATCCTTAGCTTGGATTATCTCATTAGCTCAGGTGGTGAAGAAAATGGCACAATAGACAGCAAAGGACAATAAATAAATAAAATATACAACAAATGCATTTACTTACAAAACAAAAGCCAGCTTATTTGGCCTATTGACATAAAAGGGAAATCATAAGGTCAATCTGTAGCTCTGTTATAACATCTTGAACAAGAAAGGTACTAATTTGATTACAGTTTATCTGTATATTTCTGGATGACCTTTAGTTAAAGAAATTGCAGGCACTCTCATTTTATTCCTTATTTTGTTTTCTAAAACCTTAACCTGTTTGTTGACCAGCAACATGCTCGATTAGCTTGGCATTTGTGAATCAATACAAAAGGAATTCTGCTGTTTTTTTCACAACACAAAGCAACATTTAATCTGTGAGAACAGGAGCGTTTGGAATGTAACAACAACCATTCCAATTAACTTCAGCCTCATCTTATTTATTGACTGGAGCAGAAATTCCTTACTATATCATTGCCTCATCTGCTTTGATTCAGAATAAACTAGGAATGGTATCTATACCAACTTGAAATTAGGCGGTGAAGAAAATAAATTTCTGCTGCTTCCTAGTTGATGCAGATTGGATGTTATTTCATTAGCTTGCATTTACTTTACATCGAGGAGAGGGTATGTTAAGTGCATCAACTGATCAAGAATGAAGTAAGGCAATAAGCCTCATTGTGTTCTGAAATCCTACAAGCACTGCTGTCCTGGTGATGGAGCATGTTACAGTGTGGTAGAACTATCGGTGGAAGAATACAGGGCTCTGCTGTACTAATTTTCTCTGCATAAAAATGGGAATGAAAAGACAGTTTTGCTAAACTATGTCCAATACTCAGTACATATAATGCCATTTTAAGTAAGGCAATATTCAGGCAGCTTGGGAAGCCACCCATAACAGGAGTTGCAAATGTGAATGGAGACCTAATGCCTCCTTGTCGACCCTGCACCAAAATTCAACAAAATTTCAACACAGCATGTATTTGCCATGCTCAGGTGCTCAGCTTTTGGCTGCTTATGCAACCTAAACACTTGTGGTTCTTAAAGGGACCACTAGAGGCCTCCAAGAGAACACTGGCAATGTTTTTGCTCTTAACTGAAGGAAGAGCTCAGATTCAATTTCTTGCATTTGCATTCCTCCATTAAACCCCACTTCCTGACATAACTGAAGGTTTCTGCCCATGAAGGTTTACTAAAATTAGTCCACAGCACAAGCACCAACTGTTTTTTGGATTTATGTTGAGCATCAGGTGTCCAGCATCTGTCACTCATATTGACTGAGTCAAGACCTCATACGCAAAAAGAAGTGTTGCTCATGCATAGAATTTTTCAGTACAAAGGGAGACCATTTGCCCCAACTTTTTCCATGCCCACTTTCTGTTTGTTTCCTTATTTTTATCTGTTTATGCTTTTTTGAACAGTGAAACACTCTTTACATAGAGGACTTTAAGTCATTTACCACCAATGCTCACTTTTTTCACTTTATTTCTTAACTCTAAATTCAATTTGTTCACATGAACTTGTCTAGTTCTCGTTTCAAACCTTTTCTTGCCCCAATGATCCTGCTTAGAAATGGTTTTATGTACAAAATGTTCTTTTAGTAAAAAGAACTTGAGTTTCCCATTTCCTTTTGTTGTTTTAAAAGTAATACAACCTCTTGTATTTAAATTCTGTGTATGGCAGGAAAGAAAAATTCCTTGAATCCTACTTTTTTAAGCATTTCTTAATTACATTAACTCCTACGGTATTGTCTCAGTCATTATAAGACAGAGAAAAAAAAAATCCCACAATAGACAAACTTCCCTGATTTGTCCGTTGCTGATGTTTCAGGAATGAGCTATGTACTCCTGTCATTGTACCTTCTAATAGGAGTATTGCCCTAACCAGGAAGTTTCCAAGCTTGACACAAATGGTGATATTACAGGTGAGGGAACCAGATCCACTCTTTGAACCTGGCTCATGTCAAGAATAGATGGAAAAGACGTCCAAAAATTTTCATCAGTTTCCAGCAGAGTTTAAACCCGTTTCTGTCAATCTTTTCCAAAGGAAAAAGACAAAGGAAAGACTTAACATTTGTACAGTGTTTTCCATGACCATTGATGTTTCAAAGTGTTTACAGTGAATAAATATTTTTGAAGAGTAGTGACTATTCGAAGGGATGAAATGTGACAAACAATTTGCATACAAACTACTACAAGCAGTGTTGTGACAATGACCAGCTAATGTGTTCTACAACGTTGACTGAAAGATAGATGTCGGCCAGGATACTATGGATAACCACACTATTTTTCTTTCAAAACAGTGCAATACTTTTTTTTTATATCTGCCTGAGAGGGCAGAAAGGATCTGTTTAATGTTTCATCCAAAAAAATGTTATAGAAGACATAAATGTTATATAAGTTTTCCATCAAAGCTGACTGGAGTATTAGCTCTGATTTTTGAGTTCAAGTCCTAAGTGGGAATTAAATCCAGAATCTTTTGATTCAGTTTTTCTCTTAAAATTAAGCCAGTTTCTCATTAATTATACGAAGGTAATGCTATACATACAATACATACAATATGAAGCAAAATACTTGTGTGTTCAATAATCTAATACTCTTGAAAAATGTCACAATTTCATTTAAAAAAGAACAGCAGAATATCTGTGCTCTCAGATCCTCGAAATTATTTTGGGAAGGAAAAGTGAATTGGATTGTAGCATTAACGGTTTTAAGATTTTTTTTACAATTAGTAATAAAATTGTAACTTTTTAAATCTGTTAAGAACTTTAATTCCAGGTAAGAAATATCAACCACATCTTCTGAGAATATTGCTGGGATATAAGTCCATATCCCACCAAAATATTCTAATCTTCATATTGACCTTCTAATATTTGAAATATATTGTACCATTCATGGCTCATCCTGTTATCTTTGAAAATCTGCTCACGTGTGCTTTCCAGCATCTCACTTAATCTCACTTTTGAATGCCAGTAAACTTTCACCTAAAGATCAAATTAAAATCCTGCAAATGCTGGAAGTCTGAAATAAAAACAGAGAATCCTCAACACAGAAGCAAAAAACATTTACTGCTGTTGTCTTGCTGGGTCTGCCCAAATAATCGCTTGCTCATTCATTGATGTAAACATGTTAATTAAGTTTGCTGACAGAGCCAAAGTGGCTGATGTAAATTAGGAATTGCATTTACAGATTTAAACTGATTACACAATGTTAGGAAGATCAAAACTGCGAAAGGTGCAACTTACTTTACAAATGAAAAGCTTGATATATCAGTTAATCTTCAAACAGGAGTTGACCATTCATCAACCCCTTTCGATAATCAGTTAGATCATTTTTGACCTATACCTTAAGTCCATTCCATTTTCCTGCTTTTTCTCCATATTCTTTGAAATCCTTACCAAACTAAAATATATCAATTTCAATCTTCCACATTTAAACCAGCAGTCACAGTCTTTTAGGGCAGAGCATGTCCATTACCCCTAATATGAAAGAATGCTTCCTGGTTTAGCTCTAATGATATGTTCAACTACTCTGTGTGGATAACCTCTGAAGAGATACAATGGTTACTGATAGCTTGCTAAAGGAAATTCTGATTTCTAGCACAAAAAATTGATCTGGTTTTGTTCTCTCATTACTACTTTCAGCAATGTTACATTGTAACATACCAAGCAGGGTAAAAATAGAATCCATATACAAATATTCACGGAGAAATTGTGTTTACACTAGGCAAGAGTACGTTTTTAAACCAAGCAATATTAGAAAAACTCAAACTCTTAATAGTGTTTCTGTTCCTGCAAAATATTGAGCTCAGGAGTATATTATCATCTCGCATGAAGGTTGCTGATACCCTCCATACCATCAAGAGGAAGCTTAATTTTCCTAACTGTGCCAGAAACACATAATATAGATGTGTCTTTGTAGACACTGCTTTGTTCAAGTGATCTCCTGAATTAGGGGCGTGTAGAAGAATTTTCCGAAGTATGTTTTCTTCTCATAAGAGAGACCATAAGATTTAGGGGCAGAATTAGGCCATTTGGGCTATTAAGCCATGCTTTTCCTTTTGTTTCCCTTGCCTCTCCCATTGCTGCTGTACTAAGTGTTTGGGGTGAGGAGGATGGGGGGAGGGAAGGGAAGTTGGAGAAATGTTTTTCACAAAGTATTGGCCATCAAGCTCATTATGCCAAGTCACACAATTAGATTTGATGGGCCAGATAATCTATTCCTGTCTATCAGTTCCATATGTTTGTAACAGAAACGAACCTCTGTGTTTAATAGTGCAATTTTTTCACATTTACACTTGGCATTGATACACAGAAGTCTGTGGATAACAAGACAAGTCTAGAGCTAGAGAGGATTTGTACTGTATGAAAATGAAAGTACATTTCTGTCAGAAAACTTGATTAACATATTTGCATCAATCAATGAACAAGCGTTTTATTGGGCAGACCCAGCAAGACAATAGCAGTTCATGCTTTTCAGGAGATGCAGGACACACAGCCTAATTTTCTGTACTTTTAAAGCATTAGACAACAAACTGGAGCCTGTGTTCCATAATTGTTTTTTAATGGAATTCCTACAGTGTGGAAACAGGCCCTTTTGCCCAACAGGTCTACGTCAACCCTCCGAAGAGTAGCCTACCCAGACCCTGACCTTATTGTCCGACATTTACCCCTGACTAATGCACCTAGCCTACACATTCCTGTACAGTACGGCCAATTCACCTGACCTGCACAGCTTTGGATTGTGGGAGGAAACCAAACACCCGGATGAAATGCATGCAGACACGGGGAGACTATGCAAACTCCACACAGACAGTCGCCTAAGGCTGGAATCGAACCTGGGTCCCTGGCACAGTGAGGCAGCAATGCTAATCACTGAGCTACCACGACATCCTAAATGCTTTCACACCCTTAATACCATTCGCCACCTGGAAGTCCAGTGAAAGAATGGCACTTTCCGTTCTTTAATAATGAATATAGTGGCAAATTCAATAATTTATGGTTATGTACAAACCTGGCTACTAGACTGTGAAAAACACTCTTGAATTTGATGCCCATGTACATGCGTTTCTAACAGGGGTCAATGGATTGGTTTCAATTAGACTTCTAAGTTAAACCAATGACTTGAGCTGGTGTCTTCCTGTGACAGGAATTGCAATGGGGAAAAGGTAAAACTGCATTTGTTTTACTTGTGAACCAGTCTGATTGCATGATTAGACAGCCAAATAGCTTCTCACAAAGCCAGAATGTTAACAAAAAAGGCAATTTTTATTGAATCACATGGTGCTGAAGCAACACATTGTCAATGAATCTGACAAGTAATATTGTTAATGCTACAGTTAAGACACACTACCCTTTTTTGGGGGGCTTCAATACACTCAATGAAGAATCATTTAGAATTACAATAGTATAATTCTCTGTATGGATTTCCTTAATTACGTTTCTTTAATCATTGTTATTTGATTATACTTAAAATGTGACTCCAGTTTTCCTAGTCATAACAGACTCTCTGAAGCTGTCCTTAAGTTCTCAGAAATAAGACCATTGATTGAATTTTAGTTTAGGAAATTGACCCTGATGGACCAGTTGCAATTGTTCATAGTATTTAGCATAATCTGCTTTAACTTCTAGCTTTTATCACATTCCAAAATACATTTATATTTTGAAACTATACATTTAACTTTTTTCAGTGATTACTTGAAGATTGGACCCTGTCTTGGTAAATGTGAAAGGCACTGCACTAAACATTTCATGGTATATCTGGAGTTAGAAAAGACTTTTAATGGTCAATTATGGGAATCATCAGCTATATGTTAGACAGCAAAACATTCAGTTTCAGAATCTAGTGTTTCCAGATGCATTAGTTTAATATTAGGTGAAACTCTGTTAACCTGGCCTGACTAAACAATTCGCTTCAACTCATAATGAACATCTCTTACTCCAGAAATAAGACATTTCTATTTTCCATATAACAATTTTGATCTTCTATCTGAGCATGATTGCCTGTCTGGTACATATTAGTATTGTGGGTAGTTTTGTGCTGGAGTCTCATGTCTATCACGAATTGGGATGCAACTAGATAAATCTATTTTACTTATGAACCCTACAGCCAACACACAAACAGAAGGGTTTTTTATAATATCTCAATTCTGGGTTGAATTCAAATCAAAATCTTAGAATTGTTCAGCATCAACTGTTTTTGGACACAAATGAAGGAAGAATATTGATCTTAATATAGTCATAGTTATAGAGATGCACAGCACAGAAACAGACCCTTTGGTCCAACTCGTCCATGTTGACCAGATATCCCAATCCAATCTAGTCTCACCTGCCAGCACCTGGCTCATATCCCTCCAAACCCTTCCTATTCATATACCCACCCAGATGCCTATCTCATTTAATAGAATATTAGATTTTATAATATCATAAATATACATTTGGAGTCTTTCTGCTATAGTGTTCACTTGTAGCTAGTTATGTTTATTATTGTCTAATTTTAATTTAATTAACAGCACTGGAGTATCAAAAATTACACAGCACTGATAGCATTCATAAGCTAGATAAGGTACTTTTAATAAATATAGAAATATTACTTGAATATTTTGTTTTCAAAAAATAGCTATATTAAGGTCCAAAGAATGTTACACAGTGGCGGAACAATTAATGGTAATTGCACACATTAGGCTCAATTACAAATGCATCTGTCCTAAGTGAGATAATAGATGACTTGGTTTCCTGGAATATGACTCAAAATAGACTTTACACCATTAGCTTGCTGAAACTGACAAGATCTCACCTTCCATTCTCACCATCTGGTTAGTACATCAAATTACAGACAGAACTCCAATTACCTGAAATTAGACTTTTCGGATATTTGAATACTAATCTAACCAAATACATATGGCATTCCTTAGTCTACTGTTTTCTTGAGTTGTTAAATTGTCTGTCATATTTGATTTCAAGGCACATGAACCCAAGTACTTTGTGAGACGTTGTGCAATGAGCAAGTCTTTGAATGTAACTAGTACAAGGTAAATTGATAGGTGCTTGGATATATCCTCCCCACAGAAACAAGTAGTATAACAAAATCACCAATAGTGAGGCAACAATTTTCTATTCTGTATTTACTGGACAAGAAACAGCACAGAGCCTTATAAAAATATACTTTCATGTAGTATAAAATGCAGTCAGCAATGTGCTATGTAGAGCGTTAAATACGGGCTCCAGTAATCATATCATGCATCTTTAACTAATGTGGTGTTGAATCAAGTGACTTCACCTGAAACTAAAGAGCAGTGAAAACAGCTTTTCATTGCAGGAGATTAGTATAGCCTCCACACACGACACCTAGTTATCAGTAAAATGAGTGCCACAACTGTATGCACTTTATGTGCTACTACAGCTGTAATGTTGATAGTCATCACCTTCAACAACAATGTTCAGACTTAGTATTCTGCAAGGAGGTGAGGATAGAAACCTATTTGCATGGGTCAAGTGGATTCAATCTTTTATCTATGTTGTGTCAGAAATAACTTGGTGGTACTAATAAGAACATCTCCACAATGGAATAGTGTGGCGCTTCCACAATTCAGAGGGTAAAATAAAAAAACAATAAGTTAAAAGTACTTGTGAGAATTCCACAGTACTGTGATCTTAATAAGAAAAATCTGTTACAAATATTCCTCCTTCCAAGAATCCTTAACTGAGCTCTACAGTTAAACAGTAGGTTAGATAACATGCACAAAGAGAAACTTTCCAGCACAACTAATTGTCATTGCAAATGTTGATATAATTGGCCTGTTTACAAGTTGTCTTTCGATGTTTACGGTCACACTCTGCTATAATTTGCAAATACCTACACAAACTGTCAAACTAAATGGTCCACAAATAACGACAACTTGCATTTATGTAGTGCCTTTATTTTTGTAAAGCAGTCCAAGGAGCTTCATTGGAGGTGTTATTGAGCCATAGAAGGTGATAAAACACAGGACTGAGACTGAGGTGAAGAAGCTTTGGGAAGGAATTCAGTCCTTAAGACCGAGGTAGACTATGTCTTGTTCAACTAGCCATAGATTATTGAATGCACTGAAGAACTGTTCTGAAAAAGTGTTACTGGACCCAAAACATTATTTCTCCCCACAGATGCTGCCAGACTCTCTGCATTTTTTCCAGCAATTTCTGTTTTGTAATATTAAATGCACTCTTCATTTATCTAATTATTGTCCTCCATCCATTTGAGAAGCTGATTTGGCGCAACAAAGGACCCTTTGGAGAGAAAATATATTTCCCTTTGAAGTTAGTGCTTGACATACCAAATTGATTTTACCCCTTTCACAAAGTGATCATGGCAAAATGGTAATATCAGTGGATTAAAAATCCAGGGTCACAGACTGATCATATGGTTTCAAATCCCACCCACTGGAATTTAAACTCAGTTGTTAAATTTGGAATTAAAAGTTGATTTTAGTAACAATGACCATGGGAGAATCTTATAGTGTTCTGAGCTATGTGGGCTATGATGAGATTTGTGGCAGAATCAGATGACAACTGCATCTTCACATCAAAACCCTCTTGCACCATTGTTTACATTTTTCACACGAGGGGTGGTCAGCATCTCATTAGGCTGCAGGAAGCTGCCTATGGATGGGGACTATTTCTTGTTAAACACTTTATTAACAGCCCAGCTTGTCTCATTAATACTCAGCTACCCACCATACCAAACTCACTAAACAAGCCTAATGTCAGGAAATCTCAGCAAAAAAGCACTCAGCTTCAAATGGCCCCCATGTTGGAAATCAAACACCAGTCTCTGAGGTAATGCTCCAAGAATACAAGCCACGCATGCCGCACATTCATGAACATTGGCATTTCTAGCAACCCTTACTTCACATCCCTGATCCACTTAGGCCATGCTTCAGCACTTCAACACGACGCCGGCACCTGACATTGTAATGCTGCAGCAAGGTCACTGCGCATTCAGGGACACACTTCACTCTGAGGCTAGCTTGTTCCTCACAGCATCTCTGCCTGCCATTCTCTTGTCTAGACATTTCTGCTTTCCCCCTCAGCCAGAGATACTGGGCTCAGATTACTTCTGTCTTGCCACGTTGTTTAGCATAGGCACAAAGCCAGCAAGCTGATCTTAGTTGTCAGCATGCCTTGGTCAAGTCAAAGGGAAAAGCCTTCACTCAGGGGTTCCCAGCTCAGTAAGTCAAGAATAGCCTCCAGTTTCAGTCCAGGCCCTGCTCAGGGTATTCACAGTTAAGATCCTCTCCTCATAAGGAATGAACTTAACGTGAACTTAACCATAAAAAGAATAAGATTTAGCCCTATAAAACCATTAATGTAAAAATCCATCAGATACATTAATGTCCTGTAAGGTAGGAAATGCCAACCTTGCCTGGTCTGGTCTACATGTGACTCTAGAACCACAGCTCAACTGACCTCTGAAATGGCTAGTAAGCCACTCTGTTCACAAGTAATTAGGGATGTGCTACAGTGATGCACACACCACATGAAAAAAAAACAAAATAAGGGGTCACTTTTTTAAAGTGAGAGGAGAGAGATATTAAAAAACAGAAGAGGCAAATTTTTTTTACTCAGGGGTTATTTCGTGTGTGGAATGAACTTTCTGAGAAAATGGTAGGTGTAGGTACAACTACAATGTTTAAAAGACATTTGGATAGATACATAAATGGGAAAGGTTTGGTGAGATATGGGCCAAGAGCAGGCAGGTGGGACTAGTTTAGTTTGGGATTATGTTCATCATGGACTAGTTGGACCGAATGGTCTGTCTCTGTGCTGTATGCCTCTATGACTCCAAGTCCTCAGACAGAAATGTTTGTATTATTTCATCTGAAATGTTGGGAAGTCATAGGATAATATCCTATCCAAGAATAGCATGCCAAATAGACTGACTCAGTCTGGTTTCAGGAACAAGACTCATAAGTTTATAGATATAGTAATTCAATGCATGACACACTTGTAGTTATCATTTGCCTTTGTTTGCTCTCAAAAAAACAGCACAATATGTAAATGTTCTGTGTGCATCTGTTGTCCGTGGGATATTTGTAGCCGTTGCATTTGGAATCTCAGAAACTAATGTGCTAGCTTCCTCCCTGATCACTTTTGTTTACAAAGTTGTGGAAAGTTTACAATACAAAATGTCAGGACGATGAATGGAGCTGCAAAAAATGCAAAAATTCATTTATCTGGAAATACTTACTTTAACATATGTAAGTATTTCATTAAAATGTATTTATCAGAATGCTCTCTTTTAACATATAAGAAATGCTGCCTCAGTTTAAAGACTAATATTTGTACTTTTTTTCTCTTTGACCAGCTTTCAGTAAAATCTGTGCAGACCTCAAAGCCATGAGACCACAGCATGAAAACTCATTTGCTTTCATCCTGTAAACCTTTCTGTCGCATTAGCTCACTCCACAGTAAAGAGATTTGAAGGACCACTGTTTCAAAAGGTCATAGAAAGATGTGCTGCAAGAGTGCGTCATGCTGTGGAAGATTTGTTTCTTTGAATCTATTCCCTTCCTAACTTACCACCCTCCCTCTCTATCCTTTCCCTGTGCCAAGTTCTTACTCCAAAGTGAAATTTCCTGCTGCCTGTCTAGTCTCAGAAAAGGTCACGTTGAATGGCAAACTCTGATCTTTCACATGCTCCCTTATCATTCCAGCAGCAGGGAAGAGATGGAATAACATCTCACCCACTGCTCTGAGAGATGGAACCATTCTACATTTCCACTCTGCTAACACAAGAACAGTATGTTGTATATTTCCATGGTAGCTGGCAACTCCCTCCTGCACCCACCAGCACCACCCCTTCCCCAAACCCCCCACCCACCACATTCTCTCTTCTCCTCTTTATAATTCACACTCAACCAGATTAACCTTTAGTTTAACAAATTGCCGCAAGGAAATAAGATGCAACTTTAATGAATGCCAGGATTTATCACCAGTTGATACATCACCCTGAAATCACTTAATGAATTATGGTACTGCAATCAGCTCTAATGTTCCTTTCACATCTCTATTTAAAGTTAACTGATGTTGACTAACAATATATGACATCCATACAATGAACTGCAAAATAATGTTCAGCATATATAGTGCAAAAGGTTAAATTAGAATGGAGAAATATCAGAGTTTTAATGCTTCTCAATAACTTTATGCAGCCAATAAATTATCATTAACTCTTCATTTCATCTGCCCTTTAAATATTAATTCCCACGTATCACTCCAACATCTCCGAGGCTATAATTCCTTGTTAGTCACTTACTCTTTGGTACTAAAAGGCCAGTGTTTTGAGGACCCAGATAAAAAAGCCTGAACAACAAGCATCAGCAAGCTGGCTGTAGAATCTTTGTTGCTTTAATTATGTTAGTATGGGCAACAAAGAAATGCCAACCCAAAGGGAAAGATCACCCATCAAGTTTAATTCAATGAACATTTCAATGTCAGTGAGAGTCTGGTGGGCAAGAATATGGTGACAGTCCTGTTTCATCATTGTCACTTCATATTTGGATCTATTTTCCTGACCTCAAGAGTAAATGAGTAAAAACAAAGCAGTGGCACAGATATGTTGCTATCCCACTGGTAATGAAAGCTCTTTCAATTTTGTTAATGATTTTGATGCTCGATAACATATCAAAAAAGTGACTTGCAATTGAAAATCTTTCAGCTAAGATTCATCCAATGTTGGTTGTCATACAAATGCAACCTAATAGCTAATTCAAACAGTATTAGCACATCTGAGATGAGGTCCGCTACTCTCACAAAAGTGATGTCTGTTAGATGAGGAGTGGCAAAAATAGAGGGTCTTCAAATGGAACAAAGATTAGTAACACAAGCAGAGTATCAAGCTCCTTAATGGGACAGTGTGCACTTTTGTTCTTATTCGAGGAAGGATGCTCTTGGAATACAGCGAAAGGTTAACCAGATTAATTCCTGGGATGGCAGGACTGATGTATGAGGAGACATTGAATCAGTTAGAATAATGTTTGCTGGGGTTCAGAAGAAAGGCGTGAGGGACAACTCTCACGAGAACCTATAAACTACTGACAGGACTAGATAGTGTAAAGATAGGAAGGATGTTCTTGATGACTGGGGAGTGTAGAATCAGGGGTCAAGGCTAAAGATATGGGATAAACAATTTAGCACTGAGATAAGGAAAAATCTTTTTCACCCAGTAAGTGCTGAGCCTGTGGAAATCATTATCACAGAAAGCAGTTGAGGCTAAAACATTCTCTGATATGAAGGAGGTGGATGTAGCACTTGGAGCTAAAAGTGTGAACTGACTATTGGACTGAATGATAAGCCATGACCACATTGAATGATGGAGCAGGCTTAAAGAGCCAAATGGCCTACTCCTGCTCCTATTTTCTATGTTTCACTGTTTCAATGACTCAGGCTGTAGCTTGCAATACTGTTATTGTCACCGCCCTTCTGCATGCCAGTGAGGTTGGGTCACCTATCAAAGATATTTCTCGTGTTGGAGAGTTTCCAGCAGTGGTGCCTCTGCAGGATACTCAGTCAAATGGGAAGACAGGTGATCAAGTTGCAGTCTCCTCAGCAAAACCAATGCCTCCAGCACCACAACCATTCAAAACCAGCTCTGGACATCATAGTCCCAGGCCAAATAATGGGCTACTCAAACAGATTTTTTTTCACAACTGAAGGAAAGCACATAATCTGAAGGAGGGCGTAGAAAATGTTTTAATAAAAGTCTAAAATTGGGATGAATTTAATGTTGGAGCTTGGAAGGAGCATGACATAGACCATGCCACGTCGTTGTGCCTTATCTAACAATTTTAAACTGACTGCACAAGCTCTGCCGCAGAGAAAAAGCAAAAACCAAGAAAGCAGATCCTTGGCTCAAGGACCCCTTTCCTCAGAGAAATTCATGCCCTTGAGGACCAACAACAGCTGTGCTCCAGGATTGTCTGGCTGAGTCACTAAGGATAGACAAATCGCGAAGCTTAGCAGACATTCTCTTCCTTTTAAGGTGCTGATGATGAGAAGAAATGAAAGCTGCTATATAAATGCACATTCCATCAACCTTTATTCATACACAGCCATTCAGGCTGTAAAGGTTTTTGGGAAGCTATCAGATATTCTCATTATGAAAATCAACTTGCCTAATTGAAAGAAGAAAACATCAACGTCAGTAGGCTGTGTTTCCTTGCAGATTGGCACACACACAGGATCGAAAATGTGTTGCTGGAAAGGCATCCAAGGAGCAGGAGAATCGACATTTCGGGCATGAGCCCTTCTTCAGGAATGAGGAAAGTGTGATAAAAGGTAGGGAGGAGGGACTTGGGGGAGGGGCGTTGGAAATGCGATAGGTGGAAGGAGGTCAAGGTGAGGGTGATAGGCCGGAGTGGGGTGGGGGCGGAGAGGTCAGGAAGAAGATTGCATCTCCAGCATCTGCAGTCCTCACTTTCCCCACACACACAGGATCCCAATGCTAACAGTATTGAGCTGAAAATGTTGAACTATAATGCAGTGAAGAAACAGTATATGTGGGGTTCACTGCAGATTGTAAAATCGGCAGGAATGACCACTGAATCAACTCAGTGTCTGACAGAAAGGTGGCAATGACTGACTGTAGAAAGGAAATATTGACACTGGGCCTGGTGGAACTTTCTCCCCTCACCGAGTTTTTCCAGAGCCTGCACACAAGGTTTGCTACCTGTGAGGATGGAAGAACAATGTTTGGACTGCACAGTGCATGGGGAGAAGTGCTTGATTGATGCAGCGAAAAAGACAATGCTTCAATTTCACAAGGCAACGAAGTGATTTAATGACAACAACCCAAAGGCAAAATACTGCCAATGCAACAAATCTGAAATAAAAACTGAAAATTTACGGACCTACCAATTTGCAAACAAGGAATCAGGAGTAGACCCTTCATCCCCTCGAAACTGTTCTGCAATTTAATATGATAATGGCTGCTCCGATAGTATTCTCAAATCCACAATCCCACCCACTCCTGACAATCCCAGGAGAAACTAAGCAGGCCTGGCAGCATAGGTGAAGACAGCACCAAAATTAATGTGGATGCCAAATGATTGTTTGATTTGATGACTGTGCAACTTACTATAGTATCAAATATCGCTGAATGGTGTTGCAAATCGAGAACCTCCCTTTGATGTCTGTGCGGAAAATGATGGGTTGTGGTAGCTCACAGTGAGCCCCATATCTTCCAGCTGAGTAAAGACTCCAAGACTTTCAAGGCCATTAAATTTCCATTGCAACTGAACACATTTGTTTTTGGGAGTTTCACTGCAGAGGTTGCACAGTCCCATGTTGACATTAGACTTGAATGACCTAAACTTAGTATCCTAACCTGGGAATGCTGGCTCAAAAATGTCCTCAGACTTCTGATGGAGCATGTGGAACTGAGAATGTTTGTATGGTACAACCCTGTCACGGCAGCTTCTGCAAGACATGGTAGAGTGTCAACACGGATATCACCATTACACGTGGGGACACTTGCCACTATGTACATGGCAGATATTTGTGTGACTTGGCCAACGTTGTCTATCTCATACGCTGCAGGCAAGGGTGTCCTGAGGCATGGTACATTGGCGAGACTGAGCAGAGGCTACGGCAACAGATGAATGGACACCGCACAACAATCATCAGACAGGAGTGTTCCCTCCCAGTTGCAGAACACTTCAGTGGTCTGAGACATTCGATCTCGGACCTTCGGGTGACCATCCACCAAGGCGGACTTTGGGACAGGCAACAATGCAAAGTGGCTGAGCAGAGGCTGATAGCCAAGTCCGGTACCCATGGGGATGGCCTCAACTGGGACCTTGGGTTCATGTCACACCTGTGGAGACATTATCAGAAAATCTTCACAAACATCTTCAAAATAAATTGTTAGGTTTATTTGGCACTAATACCTGAGTAGTGACCTTTATTTAATCCAGGACATTGCAATACTGTAATAGAATATGGCAGCCATTCTTTGGACACCAAAGTCGAGGTGCTCAGGGAAGATTGAGACAGTCAATTAATTTAAGCATTGATGTCAGAGCCTATTTTACACTTTCATGTTTAATCCTCACATTCCTCCATGAGGATTTCATATAGGAAAACAAAATAAGAAAAAACAACCATCTTTATAGATTCAGTTACATGGAAGATGAAGAGACATCTCCAGAACTCACAGCCCAACAAAAAGATTGACTTAACAGATCTGATTCTCAGGCAGATAATGAATTATATCGCTTGTTATATCATGCAAATGCACAGTGAAAGTATCTACATCACCTGCTTCATTATGGCAGACCGTCTGCCATGGGGTACCCACCCCTTAGACTTGGCAGATTTCAGAACGTAATCATTTGAGAGTTTTGAAGATCAGTACCAATGTAAGATGACCTACTTTGAGGGTAACTTCTTTCAGAAACTTGTGCTCAGTTATCACAGGATATCTCAATGTCATTGAGGAGTTGTCAACTTCACTGGAGAACATAGCGATTTGATATTGGAAACAACTCAGCAATCCTAATCTACCAGGTCTTGTGGCACTGAAGTCAGGTCAGAGATCATGCAAGCCTGTAGTAGAAGGGGTTAAGTTGGTTGTGTTTGCTGCCACTTCGACACATGCAGTCACAACCCTGTCAGTCGCTGTCAATACTACTGGAGGTAGCTGCCTTCACCAAATAGGGTCATCGGCAATACTGAGCAATCTAAACATACTTTCACAGGTACAGCACTAATAAAATGTGTATTTTTAAAATATTCCTGTGATGTGTGGAGTCTTAAGTGTGTGTTCTCACTCTAAAGTTGAATACCATGGTTAGGGAATGCTGTTTTTACAAAATACTGATTTCCAAAAC
The DNA here is from genome assembly GCF_004010195.1 of Chiloscyllium plagiosum. Taxonomy (NCBI): domain Eukaryota; kingdom Metazoa; phylum Chordata; class Chondrichthyes; order Orectolobiformes; family Hemiscylliidae; genus Chiloscyllium; species Chiloscyllium plagiosum. Next base: position 50,317,968 of record NC_057710.1, on the reverse strand, counting down.
ACCAGCTTAAAATCCTGAGATTGTGACTGCAATCATAATCTGCTCAAGACCCTGCTCATTGCTTTCCTGGCTGCCTGGCTCCTGTCCCTTCACTAGCTTCCCTCCTGTTCACTGCCCGACAAGCTTACAGGTTACCGACCTCTGTAAGGTGACGGAACAAGGCAGTGGTCTGCGGTAGGAGACAGTAGATGGTCAGGAGTGGGGGAGCCAGTGAGGCAGTGAATGGGAAGGAGGACATAATGGTGCAGAATAAAGGTGGCAGTAGCACCAGACATGCACCTACAGGCAGGGCCAGTACTGACTTCCTGTTTCGGTACATAATGATCACATCGGTGGCACCGAGTACTGGCAGGAGATACAGTCTGTTAGGTTTAATCGTTTGAAAAGTGAGGTACAATATACATTGCAGGAAGTGATGCTATACAACATGATCCAGCTCTTTCTTGCAGCCTCAAGGCAAGATAAAGCCACAATAAGAGGTTTCTTAAATACACAGAATGTCTTCCTTACCTTAAGAGACTTTGTGAATATTCTTCAACTTCACAACAAGACCAAGAATGCCCCCAGAAGGTGGTGGCTGCATTGTCAATCATTGAAGGCTCAGGACTCTGCAATAATTCTACACTAAAATGAATTTGATTGTTCATAAAGGAGGCAAGATTCTACCCAATATATCTTGGACAGTCTTTAAAGCTGCAATACGTATGTTCCTTAAATGACATTGGCGCCAGGTTTGTTTGGAGGCAATCACATTTTGGAACATCAATTCAACTGCTATAGGAATCGCTTGACTTATTTAGAACAGCTTCACAATGATTGACGTATTGGATCGACGGAGGTGGGAGACAAATGTCAAGATATCCTTGGTCCTGATTTACAGCATCCTCATGTTGCCTGAATCTTGAGAATAAAGTTTCCTGGAACTAACAGCATTTCAGACACCTTGAGCTGTAGACTGCTCCCATTTTCTTTCCAACATGAGTTCCCAGACTCCAGATAATTATTTGGGGCAGTCTGAAAATGGCACAGGGGGCCTGAAAAAATTAGTTTTCCCTCGGTCTTTCTCACCAGCAGCACGCCAGCTGAGTGACCTTGATTTGAGAACTATCCTCCCGGCTTCAGCAGTGACAGTCACATTCTGAGGTGGCAGTGAAATATAGAGGAGCCATCAGCAAAGCTGCTGTGCTGACAGCCATCCATCACTGAGCAGCAGTCAGCCCATAATGGTCTCTGTAATGAGGCTCTCTTCCTGAGAGCACCTGCCTGGAAACTGTCATGTACCAGGAAAGTGTGAAAGTGTATGAAAATAAAACACAGGGAAAAGGTTCATCTGTACCAGACTACACAGAGGGCTCCAGAATTAATTAATCTGCAGGTTATTTTCTTATTCCTGCTGTTCTGAATCACTTCTCTTTACTTAACCTGAGAATCTCCAGGTTGATAGAGGTCGATAAGTTGCTACATCTAGACACCAGGTGCATCTGTTATAGTTTGGAATTTGACTCACAGCTAACTATGCAGCTGAAGATGTTCTGAGTGATTTAATTCAAGAGAACAAAATGTCTACCATTGACTCAATATGATAATTTATTTACTCAACCATCTTAGCAGCATAACAGAGAAGATGCTGTCAATATAGAGCTGTAGCTGTGGCTTTGAGTATCAGTAGAAACTGACTAAAATAAAAACTAAATATTTTTAGTTTTTGGTTTTGGTTATTTCTGACAATATGGTGTTTTGAGTCCAAATATTCAATTATTAACCATGTGTAAAATCTTTGAAAGATGGAAGTTTTATTTATACCATTCATTTAGTCAACACTTCCACTTTTCCTTCTTCAATTTAGCTGAGTCCATAATTTCTTCTGTTTTCGTACTGCTAACTTTGCTGAATATGTGATGCAAGTCGTACTTTCACACATGAACACATTTGAAGAAAGTATAGGGAACACCCTCAAAAGACAGAATCCATGTTCAAATTAACATTGCCTTCCAATTAGCTTTTGTTCCAGGAATGGTGCATCATGACAATATCAAGGCTTTAGTGTTTCAGGTTCTGTTCAGCAATATTTTTCAAACAATGCAAAAGTATTTTTTTTTAAATATATCCCTGCTTCCAAAACACATGGCAGAGGGCAAAAACAAATGATAAAACATTTTCAGTTTTTTTTTCAAAGGCAAAGCTTAGAATATAAACAACATGCAAAGAATTTTTAAGCAAAGTCAAAAAGCTCATAAATTTAAATATTGTCAGAGAGGAAATGGAAAAGGGAAATTTCAGAGAGCAGATTCAAAACTAATTTCTTTTTATAATTATTTTAATAGTTTCATTTCTAGTCTATCATTAATATAACAAAGAAATATACTCACAATTGAATTGCTTCATTATTGTAATATGAAAATTCATTTCAGTTTCACAGCTTTTGATCTGGTAAAAATCAGCCAACCTAGGAATTGATCCTTACCCCAGACCTGCCAGCAATCCAAGGGTAAATAGTGCAGAAAAGGAACACTTGATTTCCTTTGAGGGAAGAATAGATTGGGTAAGGCCATGGTGTACAAGTAAATCAAGCCCTCTGATAACTTGATTTGTGGCAAAATCAAAATTATCTTGTATTCTCCATTGCTCTGGTTTTGTGTATCACGCAGAATTACACAGAATGTACAGCATAGAGACACCTCAGATGGCCCCAATATGCTGGAGTATATGCTTCAAATCCAACCTTTCTATTTATTTCTCCTTGTGTATCTATCGAGCTTCCCTTCAAATGGATCAATGACAATCACTTACATCTGAGGTAGTGATTTCCATGCTTACCACTCACACTTCTGCTGAGCTCTCTACTTACTCCTATGTCTGCTTTGTATTAATTGTGTTAACTAAATACTTCTAATTAATTGTTTTGCAGTTTATCAACTATTTCCTGAAAGAAAACATTTTAAACTGTTATGCTAATATTGTCACAACAAAAATAAAGAGTGGAAAGGCCACAGTGATGGGCAGTAATGCCAATTGTAAACAGGGTGAGCTATGGCAGAAATGGGATAAACTAAAGCCTTGCAGTCCAGAAAGAAGAGAAAAAAATGGCAGGAGAAACCTCCACAAAGTACTGTGCATCTTGGAAATCAGAAATAAAAATAGAAAATGATTGAAATGTTCAGTGGCATCTGGTGAAGATGGCAACAAAGTCAACATTTCGAGTCAATGACCTTTCATTAGACGTGCAAGTGTTAGGCGGTACATCATGTACATGGTGTGATGGATGTGCTGTGTGAGTTCTTTATCTACACACAGACACGCAACAGACTACACAAGTAGCAACATTTCAGGGATTCAGGTGACTCAATAATCCATGAGTGGAGTATACATTTTCTACACTATTGAATATTTGATGTGTATTAATCTGGGAAGGAAGCAGAAAGAGTTAAATAAACTTTTTAAAAAGTATATGGGATCCTTGGGTTTTTAAATCATGGCTGCAGTTCAAAACCAAGGAAGTAATCTTAACCCTTTATAAAACACTGGTTGGGCTTCAGCCAGAGCACTGTATTATATTTTGTACATCACAGTTTGGGAAGGACATCAAAACCTAAAAATGGATGCCAAATAAATCTGCCAGAACAGATAAGGGACATCAGGACTGTGGAGACACTGAAAAAGCCGGAATCCTTCTTATCAGAGCAGGAGATTAGATAAAAGTGCTCAAGCTTAAGGACAAACTCCTTCCAGGGACAGCAGTGTCTGTAATCATTAGATACAGATTTAAGGTGATTGGTTTAATAGTTTCATTACTAGTCTGTTATTAATATTACGAAGGAGCAGCGGAAGCATCAAGCTACTGCGATCTGGAAAGTACTGCCTAAAAAGGTGATGGAGGCAGATTTAATTTTAACTTTCAACTTAAAGTTGGTTAAATACTTGAGAAACAATTTACAGGGCTTTGGGGAAAGGGTTGGTAAATGGGATAAATTAGGTTGCTCTATCATTGAGGTACAACAGGCATCATAGGTTGAATTAGCTCATTCTATGCAGTATGAATGCATAACTCTTTAATTCTATATTTCAATTGTTTCACTATAGACAATCTTCCAAGAACAAGAAGTCAAAATCTTAAAATTAAAGACTTTTAAGAGTGATATCAGGATAAACCTTTCCACGTAAAAAGTAATGGAAATCTGTGCACAGCTTCCCTGAACAACATTGATGTTACAACAGGTTCAAGCATCTCAGTGGTCTATTTTTGCCTCTATACTCTGACATATTTTATGTAAAATAAATCAATTTTTTGTTTCATCTCAACAGAATGCTTTTCATTCTGTCACCTATAAAAAAGGTGGAATTTGTGAGATTACTATATGAAGGTTACTAAATGAGATTACTATATGAGATTACTATATGAAGACACTAAAACTTCAGATCATAGTTTGCACATGGAACACACGGTTTGCACACCTGAATGAGTGATGATATAGAGCCCAGGACGGCGTCCAGCATTAACTTCTGAAATCTGGGATTTTGGTATTCATTAGCATCGTAGATATTGATTGAGAGTTCTCAACATCCATTAATACCAATTCAAAATGTGGATATAGCTTAAAGTTACAAACAAATGTAGGAAGGAGTTCGTGGTCATAGCAAAATCTCATGATTCAGGCAATAAGCATTAGCATCATTTTCATCTCAACTGTTGCTGAAGCTGCTGAATAAATCCACCCTCTTAAAATTTGTAGTAAAATTACAAATGAAGAGTAACATGTACTCTAAACAAGTGTCAGATAATAGTAATAAAATTGAAACCCCTTTCCGAAATCTGAACCCTTGTTTATATTATTATCTTGTTATCATGCCAGGTATCCATTACTTTCTATGCAATTCCCCCTCTTCCAATATATTTTTTCCACTGCAGTTGAACAACATCTGTTGAGTGATACCTTCATTATGATATTTAATAGCTCCTCTGATGAAGTAACAGCTTGCTCATTGCATCATAAAGAAGCTTAACTGCTCTCCTTGCAAGTTTCTGAACATAAACATTGTTTTAATAGAATAGAACACTGATTTGTTCTAATTTTTACTTGTCTTATCAATTTAATACACAATGCAGTATCATAGGAAGCTGTGCGCTATAACTCAGAAGGGTGGTCACCCGAATCAAACTTTGATCAATGGCATCTGATCACCTGAAGGAATCAGGTTCACACTCCTTCAGCTTCAGCTGACTGCAGTAAATTTATAAAAACAAAGTAAATTTTTTAAATTTCATGCTTAATGTTGGTGATAAGCTGATTGTATATTAAATATAGAATTACTTTTTCTGCTGGCCAGAAAGCAGTGCAAGAATGTATAATTCAATATTGCTATCCCTGTCCCATTCAAAGAATGTACCAGCTCCAAATCAATACCAGCAGTATTGTAATACTATTAGATCATTACTCTTGTGACCTTCTCATTTGTGAAATGATGTGTCTATGTCCCTGTTGATGATTGTCTTGGGTGTCACTGGGCTGTCAAGGATCCCATTGTTGTGCAAAAGGAAAATATAGACTAAGTAACAAATTGCACATATTAAGCCATTAGAAATTGGCATGCATGACTAATGGTAGATATGAATTCAACTTTCTAAACAAGTGCCACGCAGAGAATATTTGACCTTGTACAAAAAATGAATGTCGATGTCCACCCACTCGTAACAAATGGTTTCATCATTGCTGGGACAAGTTCCTTCTTTACAATGTAGGCTATTCTAATTTTATATACATAATAAATCACCCTGATCATACTCAAAGGCTACAAATAAAGGAAGAGATTGTGGAAAATAGGGTTTTGAGTGTTGGAATCTTTTTGTGAGATGTTGTAGTTGTCATTCAGTGAGATTGAATGATGTTAGAGGGGGAATGGTGGCTTTGTTAAGTTGGAAGAAGGACACTTAGTGAATTTTCAGCAGTCAATTGCTATATGACATTAACTAACAAATCTCTATCAAAGAAACATTGACTAAGAATAATAGCTGGACAAAGAATTCAATAAGATTCAGTTCAAAGACAAGTCATTGGATTCTGAACCATATGCAGAATCCTATTTTTTTTTGGTTAAGTGCCAGTTGGGTCAAGTTGTTTTGAAGGTTTTCATTGTGAGGCCTTGTGAGATTTCTCACTGTATCTTACCAAACTTGTCTCATTAACTACATCGTATCCCTCTCACCTGATTCCTTATCACATGTTGTTTTCAGAATAACTCATCAGCCACTGGATGTCTGCCAAAAGACTGGCAACTCTTGCAGTCACCCCATCTTTAAAAAGCTGCTATGTACATTGATGAGCATTGGCAATTGGTGATTCTCCTCACAAGCCAATGTAGTGGTACAACAGTAATAAAGATTTAAGGCTCATGGTGCATATTTGGCATGGATGACCCTCTCTTGCACATACAACCCTGTCCTTTCACCATCACCACTGTGCAATCATCAGGCCACACAGCTTACCTATTCTTAGATACATCCTGTCTAAACACCATCTCTAAGTCACGACTACTGTATCTTAATGGCCATTTGAGACTGTCACTATCCTGGAGGGGCAAGTCACAGAGTCATGGAGTTATACAGCACTGAAACAGGCCTTTCAATCCAACTCATTTGTGCCAACCAAATATCTTAAACTGACCTAACTCCTTTTGCTAGCATCTGGCCCATTGTGCGCCATTCTCCCTACCAACACCCCTGAACCCCCAGGTACCTTCCCCTGCAACCAGAAAAGAAGCAAAACTGCCGGTACACCAGCCCCTTCATCTCCATCCAGGGCCTCAAACAGTCCTTCCAGGTGAGACAGAGGTTCACCTGCCTCTCCTCCAACCTAGTTTACTGATCAGGCGCTCCTGATGTGGTCTTCTCTACATCGGGGAGACCATACGTAAACTTAGGGAATGGTTCACCCAACATCGCAGCCAGGCCCACAGGGGCAACTGAATCTCCCAGTCACCGCCCATTTCAACTCCCCCTCCCGTACCCTTTCCGACATGACCATCCTTGGCCTCCTCCTTGGCACAAAATCCAAACCGCTAATTTGAGGAACAACATCTCACCTTTCACCTGGGCAGCCGACATTGAGTTCTCCAGAATCAAATAACTTCGCTTCCCATCCCTGACTCCCTTCCCAGCCCCTTCCTTCCACTGCTCCCTGCTAGATTCATCCCTCTCATTGACCAACTAGGTCGTATCCTCTACCTGTTTTCTCCTACCCCCACTTCACCACTCTGCTCCCATCTCCCTCTTTATCTGCAGCTCCCCTACACCGACCCCCGTCCTGAAGAAGGGTTGCTTCCGAAACATTGACTTCTCCACCTCCTGATGCTGCCTGCCTTGTGTTCTTCCAGCCTTCTGCCTGTCTACCTTGGACCATCATTTGCAGTTTTTTTGTCTCTTACCAATTATAAGCATGAGCTTATATCCACAGTCACCAAAATCGAAGACAAACAAAATGAACAGAGGCTGTAGTTTGCCTCACAACACAAACCAAATGCTGGTATGATCATAAATGACTACTTTTCATTAAATGATCCTTTGCTGCAACCAGCTTTCATCTACTAAAATCTGGTGTCAGTCAGGTCCACTCTGGCTTCTAGCACCTGAGGCACCTAAGCTCTGTCAATGACCTTCCCTTCATTGTAAGAAGAGGGGTTGATTGCACAATGTTCAATGCCAATCACAACTCCTTAGATACCGAAGTTAACACACTGTGGCTACAACAGTAGGTCAAAGATGAGCTACTCTGTGGGGAGTAACTCACCTTCTGACACCCCAGCACCAATCCACCATCTACAAGGCACAAGTTAGGAGTGTGATGGAACCCTTTTCATTTGTCTGGGTGAGTACAGCTCTGTCAATACTGTGGGCGTACCCTCTGATATGTGTTGTGGTTGTGCTCATTTGGGATGTTTTGTTCACTGCCATCAATCCTTCTCATTGGTTTTAGTTTAAGTTACTGATGTTATGCAGAGGAGGGTATCCATACAAAGCCTTACACTGAAGAAAGGTTCAGGTTAATAAATGGAGTAGGTTTATTACAAAGCACTTAACAGATAGTTATATTACAGCTAATTACATTGAGTTATATGATAGTCTTTTGTGAGATTTGAGGCGAGACTTAATAGTAAATGCATATTACTGTTTAGGTACACAGAACTTAGCAGTTATAACTGGTCAGCTCTTCTCAGGAACTAGATTAGAGTGGTGCTGGAAAAGCACAGCAGGTCAGGCAGCATCCGAGGAGCAGGAAAGTCGACATTTCGGGCAAACGCCCGGGATTCCCGATGAAGGGCTTTTGCCCGGAACATCGATTTTCCTGTTCCTCGGATGTTGCCTGACCTGCTGTGCTTTTCCAGCACCACTCTAATCTAGACTCTGATCTCCAGCATCTACAGTCCTCACTACTGCCCCTTCTCAGGAATTGTCCAGTAGACACCGATGGATCATAAGCTTATCTCATGATATCAGTCAACACTTTCAGGGACTAACTGCTGTATACAACAGCTGTACAACATAAATTGCAGTAGTTAAAGAGAGTGCTCACCATCAGCTTTTCAAGGGGAATTGAAGAACAAAATCTAGCCTTGCCAATGATGTCCCCATCCTATGACTGAATAAAAGGGTGGAGAGAAATTATGTAAATTGACCATCTAGATCTGAAAGGCCCAAAGTACCAGGCCAGGTTTAGAAGAGCAATGGGTACTGGGAAGTAGTAAGAAATTGGACGGGAATAGAAAGGGATAGAGAATGCTCTCAGAAGCTAAAGTCAGGAAAAGACAAAAACAGTTTATGAGAGAGAAGAAAATGTATCTGTGGAGCTATTCGACAAGGAATCATATTCACTAATGCAGATTGAAGAATCAGGTCACAGTTTGATTCTTGGCACACGGAATATTATTTAATTACTACTTGCAGGGCATTGTGGTGTACAATTTGGCATCTGTGTTTCCCTACATTACAACAATGACTGCAGATCAGAAATGGCTCATCAATGATGAAGTCTCAAAGGGGGCTGATTATATTGCATGGTTATATTTTCACTGTGTGTGAATGTAACATCAGTTGATAAAATGTCAATATCTGTTGTTACTAATTCTCATATCTTGATCTAAACTCTCAGGAATATCCACTTAAGACATTTAAGCAAATGAAATGAGTAATATGACGCAGATAGACACGAACATTTATATGTCCTGTTTTCAGGTTCTCTTCATGCCTTGCCTGACAAAGGGCCTGTTTCCACACTGTAGGGCGGCACAGTGGCTCAGTGATTGACACTGCTGCCTCACAGCACCAGGGTCCCAGGTTCAATTCCAGCCTCGGGTGACTGTCTGTGTGGAGTTTGCACATTCTCTGTGTCTGCGTAGGTTTCCTCTGGGTGCTCTGGTTTCCTCCCACAGTCCAAAGACATGCAGGTCAGGTGAATTGGCCATGCTAGTCAGAGGGAAACGGGTCTGGGTGGGTTACTCTCCGGAGGGTCGGTGTGAACTGGTTAGGCCGAAGGGCCTGTTTCCACACTGTAGGGAATCTAATCCAATCTATTTATGGGGATTCAATCATACATCATTCCCAGGTGTTTAATAGTGAGTGCAGAACCCACCACAAAATAACGGGAGATAAGCAATCGATTCCTCCTCTAGTCAGTTACCCAACCTAGATTGCAGATGTATTGAATTGAAGGTAGCAACTTATATCCTGGAAATCTCACCATATTTCATGACCAATTTCAATCTTGAAACCACTGCTTTATTTATTACTTCAAAAGAGAATAAACATGTAAAAGAAGTGTAGCATGCTAATGTTATTTTTATGTAATAACAGGATTCATTGCCATTGGAAGTGTTTGACAATCCTTGCCTGCCAAATGCACAATATGTCATCATAATTCACCTCAAAACATTTCATTATACTGAAAATTGTCACTTGGCTCTTCATCTTCTCCAAAATGCCAAACATCCCCTTTCAACCTTGCTGTTAACAATGTTCATATTTATCTCCCTGTGAAGTACTCCAAACAAAGAAATCTGAAAAGTAGAATAAACCGCAGAAACAAGCAAGTCTAAGCTCAACTGTCACTTTTATTTTCACTCATAGTAATTACGTTCTGAGTCAGATCATTGCTTACAGTGGTGACTCTACCTTTGTGAGTCATGGACATTAACTAAACTGGCAGTATGGGAATGATCATTTCTGTACCATTTCTTTGGGTGGCAATAATTATGCAGAATGATGTATGATTGAATCCCCATAAATAGATTGGATTAGATTCCCTACAGTGTGGAAATCCACATTTTGTTCCATGTCTCAAAAAGCAGTACAAGGCGTGACAATCTGCTCTGTTGACATTCAAGTGTTTTATGTAGTTATTCATTAAATTATTGCATCAACTACAGAATGGTCTTCCTGACCACTCCATTTTTGATTCAAGTTTGCTGTTCCAGTGTATTTTGATAATTTTGTCATTTTTGCCTTGAGTTGATAGCTTCTGATCAAACCTAACTTAGTTGCATTTACCCAGCCACAAATTGGTCTTTCTTTTACCCAAGTGATAAATATAAACTGGGTTAGAGCTATAGTTCTCTTTAGGAGAAATGTCAGTAATGTACGACATAAATGACTAAATAATAGAAATATTACCATGCAAGCTCAGTGAAAACAGAATATATTTTACTGAGGTTAGTCCTTCTGAAAAACTACAGTTAAGGTTCTAGTAGTCAGCAGATTAGTTTATGAATTCTTTTTTTGTATTAAAATACAAATGTTAACAAAAATATATTTAAGTTGCGGCAACATTGAAGGTGGAAGTCAAGGTATTTGAAAGACAGAAAATATTGCAAAATACATGGTCATACACATATAAATAGAATATTTGCTGACATGTATGTTATGGGGAAGTTGAAAATTCAATCTTTAGCTTATTGTCAAGCTTTTCTTCCTACATTACAATTCTAATGTTGCCCAAGTAGCCAACTTCTTTTTTCTCCTCTGTCACCCATCCTCTCCTTGCACAAATATAGATACAAATCGAATAATTGAGATTTCAACTCAATAAACTTTTGGCATTCTGGTAATGCAACTAGAGGCCATCTTTCTTATGTATCCTTGATTTTGTCTATTAGGTTGGTTGTGATGTACACACTAACACCCCCTAGCCATATACTGTCAATTACTATCCAGTAAACATGGAAGCACTATTAACAGATTGCCTTGGAGCTATATATTGAAAGAAAATGAGATGTTGCTGCAGGCAAAAACCTTTTCTATCTGTTGTGTCCCTGGCTTGTCGGCTTCAGAGCAAAGTTACAAGTTATATGCATTTGCACTTGACAACAAATAGGTCTTGTTTTGGCACTCTCCTTTAAAGCCTGTCCTTGCAACTTTGAGTTCCAGATTTAATCCACATCAGACAGATAGGATGAAGATCTCATCTCTTTTTGACAGCTGGTAACTAACACATTCTCCAGTCTGGTGCTTTTCATAGGTCCTGAGAGAAGGAGAAATGAGAGCCTGTAGAATAAACATGTCATGTTGGTTTAGGTAAAAGTGCTTTAAAGTGCACAACCGCAGAGCCCGTTCTGCAATGATCTATGTTATGGTTAACTTGGGAGAATTTAGTGCTATCACTGGATGGAATATGAAAATGTTCAATTCTCCAAGAGTTTCATTAATAAACAAAAGAGATCACATTTTGACACAATCTCACAAGGTGCAGCATCCATCATAATATAGAGAGCAGAGCTTGTACTTAAAATCATCTATTTCAATGCAGAAAGGATGATCTATCATGAAATCCATGGGTTTGGCCATTACCTGTAATGCAAAATTATTTTACCCGTGGAATGACATGTAATTAACCAAATTAGATTTTCTTTTTAAATTTGCAGTTGTAATTATGTTCCTAAATATTGAGGTACTAGGATCTGATGCTGATCTTCATACAGTGTATATTGATGATTTTTTTTTGATTGGATGTTCAAAGGGAGAGAAACCCTTTCTTGATGGATGATGGCCCGTTCACCTCTTGACTTCTCGCTTTCTATATAGCAGACTTTTTATTCTTTTCTTTGACTGTTTCTTACCTGAATGTTCTTCATTTATTCCTCTTGAGCTCAGAATACTTTTCTCTCTATCACTCCTCCTCTATACCCTCATTGTGTTGAAATTATTATCCCTAATCCCTGATCTAATTCTTTTCAAGACAATGATTACTGTGGAACTTTGTCATCATTTCTTCTTGCAATTTCCAAGTTGCTAATGTTAAGATTTTAAGTTCAATGAGGGTTTCCACATATAGCACTCCTTCAGGTTGTGAGTTCCAGCCCTTCATCACCATCTGGGTGAAAACATCACTTCCTGATGACCCATTTAATCCTTTTAACATTTACGTTAAATTTCTGCTTATCTCTTTGCTAATGAAAATATATCCTTTCTATCCATTCTGTCTAAGACCCTCATAATTTTATACACCTCAATTAAATTTCCCCTTAGCCTCCTCTATTCCAAAGAAAACAAACAGAGTCTATCCAGTTACTTTTCATCAGTAAAGGTCTGTATTCCTGGCAATATTCTTGTAAATCTCTTCTGCATCCTCTCTGGTTTGATCACATCATTCTTGTCATGTGGTACCAAGGCTATAGCTGTGGTCAAACTAGTATTTTACACAGATTTTGTTATACTAGTGCTTCGGCTAATGAAGGAAACTACCTTGTATTGATTAGCAAGTGATGAGGAATGCAAATGAAATATATTATATATTGCAAAGGAATCGAATATAAGTCGGAAAGTTCTGGTACAGTTATAGAGGGCATTAGTGAGACCACATCTAGACTATGATTTACAATTTTAGTTCCATTATTAAGAATGATCATAACTGTGTCAAAAACAGCACAGGTAAGGTTCACTAGATTGATTACTGGGATGAAGGGGTTACCTTATGATAAAAAGGCTAAACAGCTTGGGCTTGCATGTTCAGAAGAATGAGAAGTGATTTTATTGAAACACAAAAGAATCTGAAGGGACTTGATAGGGTTGATGCTGAAAAGGATGTTTTTGTCTTATAGGAGAGACTAGGATTGGAGCACATGGTTTAAAAATAAGGGGGTTCTCACTTATGTGACCTTTTCTCCACATTGTCGAAAGTTCATGAATTCTCTTCCCCAGAATACAGCAAAGGCTGGATCATTGAATATTTTTACTGCAGAGTTACACCGATTCTTAGCAGATACCTCTTCTTTGGAATTGAAAGAAGTCAAACTGGACTTGAAACATTAATTCTGTTTATCTTTCTAAAGCTGTTGTCAGACCTGCTGAGTTTCTCCAGCATTTTCTATGTTTTTTCCAGATTTCCAGCATCCACAGTATTTTGCTTTTATTACAAAGATTCTTGATTGACAAGGAAGTCAAAAATACAGGACATGGACTGGAAAGTAGGATCAAGACCATATTCATATCAACCATGATCTTATCAAACAGCAGAGCAGACATGAAAGGGTGAATGTCTCCCTCCTGCTCCTAATTCCCCTGTTTCTGTATCTTCTTGATCAAGTTACCAACTAATCCTGCCAACTTTAGGAATATATGTTTTTTATATTCACACATGGAACATGGGTGTCACTGGTTAAGCTCGCATTTTTTGCTGATCCCAAGTTACGTTGAGAAGGTACTGATGAGCTGCCTTCTTGAATCACTGCAGTCCATGCGCTATAGGTAGGCCTCCAATGTTAGAAAGGAGGGAATTTCATGATTTTGACCCAGGGACACTGAAGGAACAGTAGTATATTTCCACGTCAGGATGGTGAGTGGCTTGGAGGAGAAATTGTAGGTGGTTGTTGTTCTTATATATCTTCTGCCCTTGACCTTGATCATGGGTTTGGAAGGTATTTTCTGAGGACCTTGGGTGAATTTCTGCAGTGCGACTTGTAAATAGTCTAAACTACAGCTATTGAGCATCAGTGGTGAAGGGAGCGGATGTTTGTGGATGTGGTACCAAAAACATGGGCTGCTTTGTCCTGAATAATGTCAAGCTTCTCGAGTGTTTTTGGGGGAGTGTTCCATCACACTCATGACTTGTGCCTTGTAGTGCGCAGACAGGCTGTGGGGTTAGGAGATCAGTTACTTGCCACATTATTCATAGCCTCTGACCTGCTTTTGTAGCCGCTGTCTTTATATGGCAGTCTAGTTCAGTTTCTGGCCAATGGTAACCCCCAGGATATCAACAGTGGGGGATTCAGTGATCTAATGCCATTGAATATCAAGAGACAGTGAATGGATTATCTTTGAAGTTCTGAAGGATGGTCACTGTCCCAAATCATTGACACTGCTTTCTCTCCCCAGATGCTGCCAAACCTGCTAAGTGTTTACAGCAATTTCTGATTTTGCTTTTAATTTTTGATCCAGAAATCCATTTTAACAGGTTATTTATGTCATTACTGTCTGAGGGATCCCGATTTGCACAAATTGGCTGCTGTTTCTCCCACATTAAAAAAGTGATGTTTCTTATGATCCTGGACCAGACTACCACATTTATGTTTGGATCTGGCTGGGAACCAGTAGCTTTTTAAAAAGCAGAGAAAATTTCAGACCTCAGCTTCTTAGTATAAAGTCATGAGGACAAACAACAATAAACCTAATAATGAAAATATGGGTAACAGACAAACTGTGGTTGACCACCCCACCACAACATCCCTATACCCTAGGTGTCAATAACAATGTAGGTCACCAAATTTCAATAGAATTCAGAACTGAATTCAAATTCTTCTCTTCCGAAGACATTATTTTGAAACTCCTGAAACATCACTCTGTTACTCTGATTCCCTCAATGCTCACTCTCCTTTTCTGGAATGACATTCCTCTAAATGTTTGAAACTGCATTCCAGTACTTACACACCAGCCCAAATCTAGCTTTTCATGGACAGCTAGTTCTGTTGACTTTACAGCAGCACTTGTCTATCTGGAGCTTTCTTTTGGCTTTTTCTCTCACTGTCTCACTCTTGAACTGCCTCTAAGCTTTGAACTCTTCTTCAGTGAACTATTTACAATGATCTACTGAAAATGTTGCAACAAGCCCCATCCATATTCCAAGTATTGAATTTACCAGACACTGGAAATCAAACAGAGATAGTTGGTGGAAATGTATTTTTCCTGAATGTTACAATGTTCACAGGTTCCAAATCTACACAAGTACAAATTGCACACAACAATAAGGAGGAGATCATCACACTACACTGTAAAAGTACACCATTTGGTGAAACAGTCCTCAGATTGTGAAAAGTGCTACACACAAATTGCTGTGGCACGTGGCTATGTAGCAATCAGGAATGTAGAGTACAATGTAATAAATAGGTCATAAACCAATGTTCTCATGTATGCATGGCTGTGCATCAATTTTAAAGTGATCGTCTGGTGCCCAGTAAAGAAGTAAGCCACCTGGATGAAGAAAATTTAGAGGGAACATTATAGCTATATAAATACAACTTATAAAAACCCTAAGAACTTTATATAAGACATAAGAAGGGACAGTTCTTCAAGTTTGAACAGAATCTTGTGAGAGTTTATCTTTTGCGGTTTTTGGTATAATTACAGTAAGATAGCCATGCTTTTATAATCTTGTAATCCATTCAACACAATACAACATTCAGGGTGACAGAAATAAAGATAATATTGGAACAATGTGCTTCTAGCTGTTATGATGTGTCTAGCGATTAGGCCAGCATACATTAATGCGTCCAGAGAGACAGGTAATACTCCCAGCACAACTAAAATCATCAATTACACTTTTAATATTTAGTAGCTCAAACCCAGAGAGAATTCATTGATCCTGATCCACTGTATTAGTAAAGCACTTCTTTCAGTAAGTGGTTAAGCAGACTCTATTTAAGGATTTAGTTTTAAAGAATCCTCCCTTCATTATTGCCTCACAAACATATAAGCATTTATATTTTCTTGTGTATTGCTCCAGCAACCATTTCCATTCACTTGCAAGTTTAGACAAAGAGGGGTGAAAGTGGTGTTCAGCAATATTGAAAGATGAGTTGTAACATTTTGGCAGCCTCTTTTACATCATTACCAATTATTTCAATAGCAAAGAAAATTGGAGTGGTGTAAAACAGGCAGCTAATTTATTATTGTCTAGTTTGCGCTTTTGCTGAAGCCAAAACACACCCCAAAGTGTCAATGTTGTGATCATGGCAAATAGTGAGGATAAAGGAAGGTTGGTTGACAGCCAAGTGCAAATGTGTTGCATTCCTGCTTATTGTCCATATTACAGAATCACACAATTGTTATGCCGCAATAAGAGGCCATTTGGCCCTTTTTGCCTTCATTGGTTCTATTACATGGTGCTGCTTTTTCCCTATACCCCTGCACACCATTTCTATCCAAATAATCATCGATTCCCCTTTGAATGCCTCACTTGAACAGATAGTGCATTCTATACCCTAACTGCTCACTCTGTGAAAAAGCTTTATCCCCAATAATCCTTTCTTTGTTTACACATCAATTTAAATCTATGGCCTCTCCCTTTCTTTGTAATGAGTGGGAACAGCTTGGCCCTACCTACGCTACCCAACCAGCTCATGATTTTGAAAACCTCTATCAAATCTCCCCTCAACATCTTTGTCTTCAAGAAAAACATTCCCAACGTCTTCAATCTATCCTCATAAGTTTCTCATATTTCAACAGAATTAGTTGAATATGGGTCAAAGCTGGAGGTCAGGGTGGTTTAATTTTACTTCCATACAGCCCAGTTAGGCTAATGCTTAGGCCATCAGTAAATACAGCTTAGACCCAGCCAAGGAGTCAGCCTGAAACCTCCAGTTGTGTGCCTGTTGCAGTTTTGCAATGAACACAATATTTACTCATTAGACTATCGAACAGTGAGTATTATTATTTCTAAATTATTTTGATTCATAGAAGGCAGCAGAACATTGGTGCAACAACTAACTTTGAGAAATTTGCCACTGCATACTCATTCCGACAGGCATAACAGAAACACTACAACAAAAGTTGCTATTCTATTATTTTTCATTGTGAGAAATTAATTTATGAAACTTAATTAATTTAATGTAATATTAAGGCCTAAGCAAATACTTTTCCAATAATTATTACAATGACAGCACCATTCAAATATAAAATGTGTACAAGAACACCAGGCAGAATCTTAGTACTCACTGAATGATGTGAGCATTGACAAGAAAGTTGGGAAAATCACCTGAGATGGGGAGTGAGGAGTTTTTCAATGTCAAGAGAACAAAGTTCAATTTTCCAATCAAATGTTGAATCTCGATAGTGAGTGGCGAGGGATTGTTTGGCATGTATTCGTACAGAGTAATACCACATTATTAGTTAATGTTGCCTCATTTACAGTCAGTTTCTCATTCTCCTACCTGCTGGATAGAAATTAGACTGCAAATCCTCTGGCTGTCACCAACATCTCAAGACACTCTCCATGGGCAGTGAACATCCACATCCTCTAGTTCATGAATGTTGGCTCCATCAGACATATACTAGCCTCACCATAACTTCATAGCACACCTCCTAGTCACCTACAATATGGTGCTACACTTCAATGCTGCACTTCAGAGCAAACTGACACCTGACATTATAATGCTGCTGTGAGGAAAGTTGGTGAAACAATGGTAAACTGGATTCTTTGGAAAGTCAGCCAAAGGACATTATTTTGAAAACAGATATGTCAATCGATATATATAAAGAACAACACTTAGCAATTATACCGGTTTATTGATCTATTTATTTCAGCCAAACACTGGATCTACAATGTATCATCATAAGCTGAAATGCAAATATGCACAAATTCTAGAGCAAAATGGGAACATACTTTATTGAATAAAAACCTAAGGAGCTCACACTGATCCTTTTCCATTTTTATACTCTTAATCTCTTGAAGCAACTTTCATGTTTCTTGTAGTGACTAAATTGGTTTATTGTATTCATGTTATCAGTAGTGGTAACATAAATCTTACCTGGGTTATCATTTTTCATGCAGTATTTCCCAAACCCATACCATAAAGTCATAAAATAATTCATTGATTTTCCAAAAGGTATAAAAATTTGTTGAAAATGTTATGAAATGTTTTTTTTTAAAGTGCATGTGCTCATATTTTAGTTCCTTCCTCAAACTGAATATATATTTATGAGTGTGTCTTCCTCTGCAATCTGAAATATATTTGTAGGTTAGAGGGTGGGCAACACAATACTGTGATCAGCTTGCTGTTGTGTTGCCAATTATGCTGAATAAAAATCAGAATGTCCAACTGAATAGTTTGATTTAAAAAACTGATAAAATTTGACAAAATTCCAAATTTGGATTCTAAAGGTCAGTTGATCAATTTGCAGCTTAATTTTTTTCTTGTAGGTTTTCACATAGAGATGGACAACAATAAGAAGTCACACCAAAAGAATCAAAAGAATGCAATAATCTCACCTTGTTTTGATGACCTTCAATAACTTGATAAGACACCGGAACAAATTTAACAACAGGTCTATTCATTTATCCTAGGAGAAAGTGAGGACTGCAGATGCTGGAGATCAGAGCTGAAGAAGGGCTCATGCCCGAAACGTCGATTCTCCTGCTCCTTGGATGCTGCCTGACCTGCTGCGCTTTTCCAACAACACATTTTCAGCTCTATTCATTTATCCTAGTTTAGAATCATTCTCCTGCTCCTTGGATGCTGCCTGACCTGCTGCGCTTTTCCAACAACACATTTTCAGCTCTATTCATTTATTCTAGTTTAGAATCATTCCAAACAACTTCAAAGTCAAACCTAGTCCAACGTTTCATTATTTTCTTTTCAGGTCATTTCCATATTTCAGTGCTTAAAATGGTATTTGATAAGATTGGGATGCTATGACCTTCCTTTATTAGTGTTACTACAACCATTTAGCTGTCAATCATGAATCAATTGGCGTTTCTAACACCTCTGTAAAGAATTTTAAGCTGCGAGCCCCAGTCCAAAGACCTGATTATAAATATCGAGAACTCCACTGCGATACCAACACAATCATCACCATCAGCAATTACTTGCAAATGCATATGATTATCCACCTCGGAAATTCTGTGTCACTGGTCATGGGGTTCTGTAGGTCCTTGTGTGGATGATGAGCCCAATCCTACAGTCACATCTCTAACCACACATTTGGTAGCTGTTGCTGGGAGGTGGACTTGGTCCTTGATCTTGAGATCACCAACATTCCTTTTTAATTTTAAAAAGTTAATTTTCTCTACTTCCTCTTGCTGATGGATGATCTCAAGGGATTGTGGTCCTTCATACAGAAGCTTCCTCCAAGTCAGAACCTTCTGAATGAGTGCTTCCCACATGTTGACATCTATGTTAAATTTCTTGAAGGAAGCCTTCAGGGAGGCTTTGAAACATTTTCTTTGTCCTCCTCTCATTCGAGTGCCTTCCTTGAGCTGAGTGAAGAAGAGAGAGAGTCCGGCACTATTGGAGGTGCTGAGACCTAAAGCTGAGGCTCTCTGTATGATCCCTCAGGTGGATTCAAAAGATCCCATGGTACTTGCTTGAAGGAGTTTAGAGGATTTGTTCCTGGTGTCCTGGGAAATATTTATCCCTCATCTAATATCACAGTAACAATTCTGAAGAAAGATCACTGTACCCAAAATATTAAACCTACTTTCTCTCCACAGATGCTGCCTGACTTGTTGAATTTTCAAACAATTTCTGTTTTTGTGAGTGACTTGGTCGTGATCATATTGCTGTTTGTGAGAAATCTGCACAAACAATTTTCTCCCAAAAATATGCTCAACTACCTCAGATCTTTCCTAGCTAAGGCCATGTTCTCATGAGGCTTCATCCTAGGCATGGTTTCGCAGCTTTGATCAATCTCAGATTGAATACTTACCTCACCACACAAAAAGCCAGCATATTTTGTTCTTTCATTTTGACCTTAAGAGACAAGAACAAAAAATAGGCCATTTGGCCTATCGAATCTGCTCCATCACTCAATGAGACCGTGGCTAATTTCATTATCCTCAACTCCACTTTCCTGCTTTTTCTCCATACCTCTTAATTTCCTGACCAATTTAAAATCTGAATATCTCAGCCTTGAATATTCTTAATGACCCAGCCTCAACCACCCTCTGTGGGAAAGAATTCCACAGATTCACTACCTCCTGAGGGAAGAAATTCCTCCTCATCTCTGTCTTAAATTAATGACTCATTACTTTGAGATTATGCCTTCTGGTCTCAGACTCTCCCAGAAGAGGAAAAGCATTTCCACATCTACACTGCCAATCCCTTTAAGAATCTGATATGTTTCAAACATATTGCTTCTCATACCTCTAAACTCCAATGAGTACAGTGCTAACCATCTTATGGTCACAAGTTCTGCATTGAAGATACACACTTCTAACTCTGGTAACTCTTCCTAACACTTTCAAATTCAAATAACATTCTTACAATGCCAGATCCTATTGGGACTAATGGCTACTGGCTAGCCATTTACAATATCTAAAATGCATAAGCTATCCAGTAATGTACAACTATCTCATTATGGTGTCTCCAGACACACATGCCATATATAGTCTAACATTCTCCTATTCTGAAAGGATTTAAATGACCATTGACTATAAGAGAATAAAATGTAGGAGCAGAAGTAGGTTGTTTAGTCCATTGGGTATGCTTCACTATTTAATGAGATCATGCTGATCTGATAATCCTTAACTCCGCTTTCCAACTTTTTCCATATAACCCTTGATTACCTTAATTGATTAAAAATCTATACTTAATGACCCACTCTCAACAGTCTTCTGCGGTAAAGAATTCCACAGATTCACTACCATCTGCAACCATTTATTCTCAGATTATGTCCTCTTGTCCTTGACTCTCACTTTGGCTCACCTTTCTGCATTTACCCTGTCAAGTCCCCAAAGAATCTTGTATATTTCTTCAAAATTCCAATGAGTATAGGCCTAACCTACTTAACCTCTCCTCGTAAGACAGTCTCTGTTATCAGCTGAGAGAACATTTGTTGGCCTGCCTCCAATGTCAGTCTATCTTTCCTCAGATAAGGGGCCTAAAACTGATTACAGTATTCCAGCTGTGATCTCAGTAGCTCCTTCTATAGTTTTAGCAAAACCTTCCTATTTTATACTCCATTCTCTTTGAAATAAATCATTTATTTGCATTCCTTGTCACCCACTGAATTTGGTGCTAACATTTCATGATCCTCTGTGAGCAGCTTTCTGCAGGTTTCACCATTTAAATAATATTTAGTTCCTCTATTCTACCTGCCAAAATGCATGACCTCACATTTTCCCACATTATATTCCATCTGCTGAGTTTTTGCCCACACATTCAAACTTTCTATGCCCATCTGAAAGTTAAAGTCCAACAGGTTAATTTGAAAGTACACCTTTTGGAGCGCTTCTCCTTCATCAGTTAACTTTGTCCACCCCACCGGTATCTCCACATCTGAAGGTTGTATTATTGTCATCACTTGGCTTCCCACCTATTTTTCTGTCAACAATTGTTAAATGTGATAATAATCTATTCACTTTCCTCATCCGAGTCATTAATACATATGTTAAATAACTGTGGCCCCAGCTATGATCTCTTGGTATTCCATTTGTGACAGGGAGTGATCCTGAAAATGCTTCCTCTATCCCAACTCTCTGTCTTGCATTAATTAACCAATCTTCCATCCATGCTTATAGACTAGTCCCAAAATCTTGGCTCTTATTTTGTGGAGTTACTTTATGCATGATGCATCGTCAAGTACCTTTTTGGACAGCTAAATATATTACATCTACTGTTTTCCCTTTATGTATTTTGCTCATTACTTCCTCAAAGGCAAGATTTCCTTTCTAAAAAGCCATGCTGACTCTACTTGATTATAACTTGGATTTATAAATATCTGCTATTTCTGCTCTTACATCCTTGAAAATAGATATCAGGAAAATCAACACACTTCCAATGACAGATGTTAAGTTAACTGACCTCTTGTTACATGTTTTCTGTCTCCTATCCTTTCTGAATAAAGATGTTACATGGGTAGTTTTCCAATTCTCTGGGATTTTTTTCCAGAATCTAAGGACTTTTCGAAGATAACTCCGTGTACATCCACCAAGTCTATAGCTAGTTCCTTTAGTAATCGGATTCAACACATTAGGTTCAAGGGACATATTATCCTTTAGTGCCTTTAATTTCCTTGCAATGTTTTTCTACTTTTTGCTATTGTGTTTATTTTCTCCAAACCTTATGCCCTTTGAATTAGCACTTTTAGAGTGCTATTATTCTCTAGCATGAGGAGTGATGCAAAGTACATATTTAACAACCCTACCATTTTTTGTTTCCTTGTTATAATTTCCCCAGCCTCATTCTTTAAAGGGCCTGTGTTTACTTTGGTTCTTCTCTTCCTTTATATATAGTTAAGGAAATTCTTGCAGTCCATCTTGACATTACTTTTACTAGTTTCCCCTCAATGCTTATTTTCGACCGATTTATTTTTGATTACATTTTAAATACATTTTGGTCCTTTTTTTTGGCTTTTCCAATTCTCCAGTTTGCCATTAATCTTTGCCCCTTTGTCTGTTTTCTCTTTTAATTGATACTATTCTTACCTGCCTTGGTTAAAAGCATAGAAATGAGCAGGAGTAGGCCATTTCAGGATCTCACACCATATTGTTCTCGGACACTGTCCTGAATATACGTTGTGAATTCTTCTTCGGGGCTACCTCTCCCAATTCAAATTTTCTAATCTACATGATAATTAAATTACCATGACTAGTGTCCTGTCGTTTTCACATGCACTCTTTATTATCTAATTTATTCTTAGATCTACCACATAGCTACTGTTATTGACGACTCTTACCAGTGCCTTCTTCCCTTGTTATTTCTTACATTAACTCACATGGAAGATATATCTTTTGATACAAAATCATTTCTTACTTTAGCACTTATTCTGACTTGTACCAGCACAACTACCTCAACACTCTATCTTTCGTGCCTATCCTTTTGAAAAGTCATTTACCTTTGATTATAGAGTAGCCAGCTTTGGTCTTTGAAATGGCTGGAATACCATATGCATCAACATCTATTTCTGCTGGTAAATTATTTATTTTGTCTGAATATAGTGTGCATTTAATTAAAGAGCCACTAATTTTGCCTTTTTGCATTTTTACCTTTTTACCCCTATTTTCTGGTTTTGTTGAATTCATGTACACTCTGTCCCTTCTTGTCTCATACTGGATATCATTATCTAATTAGCTGCACTGCATTGTTACTATATCCCTTTGCTATAAGCCTACATATCCACTCTCCAGAACCTTCCCCTCTTCTAATTTGTTTAAAGCCCTCCCCACAAGCATGATTATTTGATTTGTTATGAAAAGCTATCTCTGACTGACTCTGTCGCTTCCCCCCCCCGCCCCAACTTGCTGATTACATAGGAGTCATATTTTTCATCTCCTTCTATCCTGCTCACAGAGTACTAACATACTTCAGCATATTATGAAAAATCATAATTGCAGAATGAATGATATGCCACAAAGAAATATTTGTGCCTATTATCAAGGAGTTTCTTCTGCTTTACATAGATTAATTTTGTCAACACTCTTATTCATAAATATTCAAAATTATGTTGTAAATTTGTGCATACTTTCATCTAATTTTCTAATTATTAAAGTAATTTAAATTTCTGCATACTATTTAATGTATTTTAACATTAATGTATTTATTTTGGTTTAACTTTTTTTGTTAATGGTGAGAAAATGTGCCTGACACTGTAATGCATTCAATTTTATGTATCATACTGCTGCTTTTATGAAAAAGCAAATGATCTAACCTTTGGGTTTTATAAATGGGGTAGAGAAGCCAGTTATAAAGCAGCATTGGCCTAAATTTTGCAGTAGTGATGATGGAAGCTATTGTTATTTCACTACAAATGTAGGCTACCTCTGGAGTCAGTACACGAAAAGTTAAACATGGAAATCCAGCAAAAGAGCAAAATACAGCAGAGGATGGAAATCTGAAATAAAAACAGAATGTGCTTCGGAGGAACCTTGATTATCTGGAGGACACGGGCGGGGAGTATTTTGTTGGGTTAATCGAATTCTGGAGAATGCCAGTCTAGCGAAGCATCGGGACCTTGCGATCTTGCCGGATAATCCCATATTCGGATAATTTTATGCTAGATAATCGAGATTCCTCTGTACTAACTCAAAATGATAATTCTATTTCTCACCATACATGATGCTAGACCTGCTGAGTTGTTCAAGCACATTCCATTTTTATTAAGGAAACCCAGGAGTTGTCAGTGATTTAACATTTCTCCAAAGTATTTTTCCCATAATACTTAATTAGATATTACCAAAATAACAAGAAGTTTTATTCTTATATGATCAGTTTCACTGGACAAATTCTTGAAAATGTTCCAATTTGCTGAATATGGTACACCTGTGTTTTTAATAGCATACAGGATTCATAATGTCTGCTAAATAACCTCACTGGTCCCCAGTGAGTAATTCTATATTTGGTGAATGCCAATTATTTCCTTTGTGAGAAACATTTCATATTCTTTTCATGGTAATTCTGTTTATAATCCCATGAGCATGTCACAATCATAAATTCAAATGAAAAGCGATGGGATTCATTCTTTTTTAAATTCCCTGTTTGCTATGTGAATACACCATTGTGATTAGTGTATCCTGCTTGATGACATCACTGTTACCTGACATCTTGCAAGCTTCTGAACTTGGCATCAAATTCAAAATGACCTCAGAAAGAGAGAAACATATGCCACAGATCGAATTAGTTCTTTGCGGTATGTTTTCTTTGAGGTCACTGGCATGTAGAAATGTTTTGTTGCTGACTACAAAATTCAGCAGTGATCTTGCTTTTATAAAATACTTGTTGGGAAACAGACCATAGTATGCAGTTTTTGGCATCCTGTTAGAGAAAAGACATTGAAGTTATAAGAACATAGAAAAGCAGACAGAGGCTATTCAGCCCCTTGGGTCTTTTTCAAACCTTTAGACAATAGTTGAAGTCTACCACAATGATATTTAGTTCCATATCCTTTGATACTCTGGACTAACAAAATATTATTGTTTGCAGTTTTATAAATTGTAATTGACTTAGCATTTACAATCTTTTGGGTGAGTGAATTATCGAGATCAATTGTAGTGATTTCTATGAAAACGGCTTCCTAATTATTCTTCAAATTGGTCTGGCTCTAATTTTAGGAATTATGTCAACTTGTTCATACTTATTTCACCAAACCCTTTCAGAATAAATTTCTCTTAACCTTGCACTTTGACTTCTTACTGACAAATTAAATAGATTACCTCTCATCAATGCATTCTCCTCATCTGTTGTACAAAATTTCTATCATATCTTTAAAAACTTAAATAATTTATTTGATTTTTCTGTTCTAGTGAATGTCTGTCTTGTCTCTTACAGTTCTCTTTGTAACTATCTTTAGTTTCCTATTTCTGGCATCATCATGGTGAGACTGTATGTTTAATGTTTTTTCTGTAAATACATGTCCGAGACTTTACGCATATCCATGTTTGAACAGTGTTAAACAGAAATTTGTCATTGGTCTTATGCCCTGTTTAAAATACACAAAATAATTTTTGCCCTTTTCTGATTTATTCTATCGACATCTATCTTCTAGATTTTCAAGGTACTTAAAACACAAGCCTCTGTATGTTTGGCCCCAGCCTCCTGTGCTATTGCATTGAATGCATAATACTGAGTTAAGTTTTATTTCATATATGATTTCGAAGTATTTTCCCACAATGAAAATGAGACTGAGAGGAGACCAGGCTTGTTGAAGATACAGTTAACACTTACAAAACAATGCGGTGGTGGAGCTCAGTCTGATTAACTAGGCTACTTGAGATGGATAGAGATCGCAGGTCACAGTCATTTCCTGTACATTTACCACATGTAATTACGTTTATAGAAACTCACACATGAAAATCTATAGTTAAAAGAAACGTGAGTATAGCTGTATTTGCATTTCCATGGTTCTTTCAGGTAGAATTTTTAAAAATCAGTTCTGACAAAAATGGATGCCAAGGAAAAGCTGAAGGGGGTGGCCAAAACATTTTTATTCCTAAGAAGAGTCTTAAAGTGGAAGTGGACAGATTGAGGAAAGTGACTCCAGAATGTGGTGCCAAAGCAATTGATGTGGCTTTCAATGATGGGGGTCAAGGGAAGGTAGATGTGTATGGGAGCACCATTTTAAGATGACAACTTATAATGCCCCAAGAGTTAGCAACAACTGAGGAGAGGAAATAAAAGGATTTGAATACACTTAAGAGGTTTTTAAACTTGAGGTGTTGAGGCTTTGCAGTGGTATGCTTGCAGCTTACTGATACACTGGGAAAGAGGTATAATCCTTTAAGTGGCTCAGGCCTCCATCTGGCTAAAATAAGAAGGTAGTCGACTTGATATTTGCTTGCCATCTCCCAGAAAGCAAGCCTAGCCCTCATACATGCATATTTGGCAGCAAATTACAGTTAAACACATTAGTTCTGTATGTATAAATCAACCTACATTGTTTTCAAGGCATGAATACAAACGCAGCAACAGATCTGATATCACAGTGGGCCAAAAGTGTGTTAATACAGTTCTGCTCACAAATCAGATTATTTTTAATGATATTTCATTATCATTCCAGGCTCGGCTAACAGAATAAGCTTACATAGTTTAACCATACTGTGATATTTTTAATAAAATTATCACAGTCTTGCAAATCTTTGATAACATAAATTTAATCCAGATAATAACCTGTCCAGATGAAGATCTCATTTTGTAAACATATAATTGTATCCATTCTCATAAGTAGAACTGGCAATTACCTAAATCAGCAAATTTGCACTGTACTTCTTGGCTTGGTAAGTCTGTGAGAAGCCAACAATTTCAAGAATACTTCATTCAAAATAATTTCTCATTCTACATGTCGACAGGAGATGCATTATTCAGTAACATTTAATATTTAGTAAAAGGTAGCACAGTTTCTAGAGGCATGAGTACTTCACAATCAAAATCCAAAACCAATAAAAACTGTTCATTCCAGCTTCAGCTGGAAATAAAATGAAGTCCAGATTATTGGGAAGTCATTGGCGACACAAAAAGCAGACTGGTCGACAGCTTTGTGGAACACCTATGTCCTATCATTAAAAATGGCTTTGAGCTTTCAGGTGCCTGCCACTTCAACACACCACTGTGTTCCCTGGCCAACATCTCTGTCTTAGGCTTGCTGCAGTGCTCCAGGGAAGCTCAGCACAAGCTGGAAAAGCAGCCTGTCATTTTTCACTTGAGGACCCCAGGCTCTTTCATCATAGCCAAACCATTTTTAGTCACTAATGATCCCCATTAGCAGAACGTTTTTCTCCCCGGTTCACCACTATCCATTCCTGTCTGCCCAACTGCTGTTCTCTCTCTCTGGGCTCCATTTCCAATAATCATTTACCTTTCCCACACTCTCTCACCCCCACATCCATTTTCAACATATATAGCTAGGAAAAGGTTGCTACATTCCGTTCTGAAGAAAACACACTGAAACATGAATTCTGCTTTCTCTCCACAGCTGCTGACAGACTTAGAGTTTCTCTGGCTATTTCTGTTTTGTTTCAGATTTCCAGCATCTGCCAATCTTTGTCTTTTGATAAAGTTTAGATTGTCAGTATAGTAAACAGTTCTGGGTTTAGTCTGAGTAAAAGACATTGAAGCAATCGATCAGCTCAGATCATGTAAAATGATGATCAGGCTTGATGGGCTAAGTGTCTGATTCATGTGCCTCCGACCTGCTAGGCACTTCCAGCATTTTCTGTTTTTTGTTTCAGGTTTCCAGCATTGTCAGTTTACTTTTTAGAATTGGTGCAGATTCTGCTAATACTGTGGTTGGAATATATGAGAGATTCAACAACTTTTCAGTTTGGCCTAATTGGGATTTATCAAACTTCTAATGGATTTTACACATAAGGTATTGAGTATATTCAAGGTGTTAAGATAACAGTGTATTCTAATTAAAAATTCAAAACCTTTGTTGAAAATGATTTAAAAAGTGCTTTATTGATATAAACTATACATTTTCCTTTTAGATGGGGCATTATAAAGAATTAAATGCTCACTTTGTCTGCTCTGAATAAATAGACATTGCATCAAAAATGAATTTCAAGAATACAAGAATAGAATTTCAGTGTTTCAAATATATAGATAAAGAGAAACAGCAGTAGTAACAGAAGCAGCAGTAGGCCATTCAGCCCTTCAAGCCTTTACTGCTATTCAATATACTATCATGGCTGGACCTCTATTTCAATACCTTACTCCCCATATACACCAAATCTCTTGATGCCTTTTAAATCCACAAATGTATTTATCTCTTGAATGTATTCACTGATTTGGCCTCTGCTGTTTTTGCAGTTGAGAATTCTACAGTTTCACGATCTTTTGAATGAAGAAATCTTTCCTCATCTCCACCTTAAATACTTCACCCTACATTCTGAGAATGTGTCTCCTGGTTCTAGACTCCATACAGACTCGAGACACATGCTCCCTGCATTTAGTCTGTATTAGCCCTGTTAGAAGTTTATACATTTCAATCAGATCTCCTCTCATCATTCCAAACTCGATAGGCCCACTTGAATCAATCCCTTCTCAAAGGACAGTCCTGCCAACACCAGTATCAGACTAGTGAATCTCTGCTGGCAACTGTGCCACTTTTTATTAATGTTTCCAGTTGAAGCTGGAATGAACAGTTTTTATTGGTTTTGAATTATGATTGTGAAGCACTCATGCCTCTAGAAACTTTGCCACCTTTTACTAAATGTTAATTTATGGCAAGCATATCTTTTCTTAGGTAGGGAGGCCAAAACTGGAGGCAATACTCCAGGTGTGGTCTTTCCAAGGCCCTGTATAACTGCAGTAAGACATTTTTTCTGTTGAACTCAAACTGTCTTGTAACAAAGGCCAATGTGCCATTTGCTTTCCTTATTGCTTGCTGCACTTACCTGTCCACTTGATTGACTGGTGTACAAAGACACCCAGATTCCTTTGTACATTCACACTTTCCAATATATTACCATTTAAATAATTATCTTTCTGTTTTTCATACTGAAATGTATAACTGCACATTTAGCTACCCCCTCCCCCCTTTTAAATGCACAATTCTGTCCAATTTATGTCATCATCAAACTTGGAAATATTTCATTTGTTTCCCTCATTCAGGTCTATAATATATATTGTGAATGGCTGTGGGCCAAGCACTAATCTTCACAGTACTCCACTAGTGACCGCCTGCCACTTGGGAAAATTTATTCCCACGCTGTTTCCTGCCTGTTGACTAAGTCTTGATGCATGCCAACATTTTACACCTATCACTAACTCCTTATGAGGAACCTTAAGAAACATTTTCTGATCAGTTGGTGCTCCCTTATCTATTCTACTACTTACATCCTCAAAATAATCCAATAGATTTGTTAAGTATAATTTGCCTTCACAAATCTATACTGACATTGTTGAATCCTATTAATGTTTCCAGATGTTCTGTTATCATGTCTTTTATAATAGACTATACCATTTTCTCACTACTGATCCCGGACTAATTAGTTTATAATTTTCTATTTTGTTCTCTCACTTTTTAAATAGTGGTTTACATTTGCTATGCTTCAATCTGTAGGAACTGTTTCAGAGTCTTTAGAATGCTGAAGATGCCCACGATATCGCCAGGACCACTTCCTTTGGTACCCTTAGATGAAGGGTATCAAAATCTCTTAAATTGTCATTAATTTTCCATTTTCTTACTAATACTGATCTACTTCAACTTCTCTTTCTCACATGGTGTGCAGGGTGTTCTAGCTAGGTGGATAAAGAACTGTTGAGTAACAGGAGACATAGAGTAGTGAGGTTGAAGGGAGTTTCTCGAAATGGAGAAAGGTGACCAGTGGTGTTCCACAGGAGTCAGTGTTGGGGCCACTGTTGTTTGTAATATACATAAATGATCTGGAAGAGGGCACTGTTGGCATGATCAGCAAATTTGCAGATGACACAAAGATTGGTGGAGTAGCAGAAAGCATAAGGGACTGTCAGAGAATACAGGAGGATATAGATAGACTGGAAGGTTGGGTGGAAATTTGGTAGATGGTTTTCAATCCAGACAAATGTGAGGTGATGCATTTAGGCAAGACTAATTCTAGAGCAACTTATACAATGAATGGAAGAGCCTTGGGAAAAGTCGATGGGCAGAGAGATCTAGGAGTGCAGGTCCACTGTATCCTGAAGATTGCTGCACAGGTGGATAGAGTGGTCAAGAAGGCATATAGTATGCTTGCCTTCATTGGACGGGTTATTGAGTATAAAAGCTGGCAAGTCATGTTAAAATTGTACAAGACATTGGTTCGGCTGCATTTAGAATACTGTGTACAGTTCTGGTCGCCACATTACCTAAAGGATGTGGACGCTTTGGAGAGGGTGCAGAGAAGGTTTACGAGGATGTTGCCTGGTATGGAAGGTGCTAGCTCTGAAGAAAGGTTGAGTTGGTTAGGTTTATTTTCATTAGAAAAAAGGAGATTGAGGGGGGACCTGACTGAGGTTTACAAAATCATGAAGGGTATAGACAGGATAGATAGTGATAAGCTTTTTCCCAGGGTGAAGGACTCAATAACCAGAGGTCATGCTTTCAAGGTGAAAGGTGGAAAGTTTAAGGGGGATACACGCGGTAAGTACTTCACCCAGAGGGTGGTGGGCATTTAGAACACGTTACCAGCAAAGGTGGTAGAAGCAGGCATGGTAGATTCATTTAAGATGCGTCTGCACAGATGCATGAGTAGGTGGGGAGCAGAGGAATACAGATGCATCGGAGTTGGCCAACAGGTTTAGACAGTACATTTGGATTGGTTCAGGCTTGGAGGTCCGAAGGGCCTGTTCCTGGGCTGTAAATTTTCTTTGTTCTTTGTCGACCCTTGGGAGGTTATTTGTACCCCCTTTTGTGGAGACACAATCAAAGTATATTCTCAGTTATTTTACTATTTCTTTCTTTCTCATTATAGTTTCCCTGGCTTCTGATCATAAGGGACCTACATTTGTCTCTACTAACCTTTTTCTCTTTGCATATTTATACAAGCAAATCATTTTGCATTGCACCAGAATTTCTCAACACTAAAGTACAACTTCCTCCTTCAGTCAGAAACTGTGGGCGACACGGTGGCACAGTGGTTAGCACTGCTGCCTCACAGCGCCAGAGACCCGGGTTCAATTCCCGCCACAGGCGACTCTCTGTGTGGAGTTTGCACATTCTCCCCATGTCTGCGTGGGTTTCCTCCGGGTGCTCTGGTTTCCTCCCACAATCCAAAAATGTGCAGGTTAGGCGAATTGACCATGCTAAATTGTCCGCAGTGTTAGGTGAAGGGGTAAATGTAGGAGTATGGGTCTGGGTGGTATATGCTTCGGCGGGTCGGTGTGGACTTGTTGGGCTGAAGGGCCTGTTTCCACACTGTAAGTAATCTAAACTATCCAGCTTTTATTACACTTATCAATACAAATAATATATCGTCATATACAGTGAAAACAACTGTAAAGGCAGTTTTCAAGAGTCATGTTTTTATTAATTTGCTATTGTTAGAAAACAAAGTTTGTTGTATGAAGTAGACTTCTTACTTTCTTATTAATATTAACAAGCAGCTGGAAATACATTATCCAGCCACTTTGTTGCAAATGTAGATCTTTATTTTTTACTTTCTAGTTTATTTCTCTCTGAATTGTTTGATGGATAAATAAACAGATTGAAGCACAAAGTCCATCGAATTTGCTTTTACTGTCTATAGTTTGTACAACTGGAGCATATTTCTTGGCAAACCAACTGTAGTTTTATGAGTATTTGATAATTCAGACTAGAACAATTTTCGAAAGGCTTTTCCATCTTTTCTGTTTAATTGCAATTAAGTGATGAGTTGTAGAATACTATATTTTTTCCAATAGGCTCCAATAACTACAATTTTTATGTACATTCAAAATAAGGCTTTTCCTCATCTAGTAACATGCCATATATAGCCATATAATCTGCATGGGTCAGTGGTTCCCAGCTAACATACAAGGCTTCATGCTGGCTGTCATTTATCTACTGTCAGTTGAAAGAAATATTTTTTTCAATCCTCCATTTATCAGAAGTTAATGAAGCATGGAATAACAGATTACTTCATAACTAAAGAGAAGCAGATGCATTAATGTTTTGTTCAGTAGGAGAGAGTGCAATGCTCATTTCTAATATCAGTGATGTCACCTTGAGTTTTAATCTACAATTTGCCTGTTGCCTAACAGTCAAGTATCACCTTTATTAAGGACATGTTAAAGGATCTAAATGGTGCTCCTGAAGTTCAGAACAACAAATAAAGAATGAGAGTTGGATGGAAACTTTTCACATTATGAGGGACATTATATAGGCTGAAGTATCGTCAAATACTGCAGGTTATAAAAAATTACAAAGATTTCTATTTGCATGAATCTCTGCTGTGTGTTCCTTGTCTTTAAGAGAGTTTACCATTAACAACTCCATGAATTGTGTTCATACAATATTGAGAATCTAGCAGTTAGTTTGCTTTATGTATGCAAATCAGTTGCTTTTGCTGTAATCTCTGCTTCCTTAATGTAACATGTTGTATTATTTTAGATTAGCTAACCCACAAAATTATTCAATCACCAGCAAGTGATTTATTATTAGATTATTATAATTCATATGACGTAGTGGCGGCAATGGGATAACATCATGCTGATGGGCCTATTGTCCTCGAAGAGTCAGCTAGTAAGTTAATCTGCGGGTACAACATCATGGTTGGCAGTATTAAAGTGCATGAGACAAACTCTTGTTGAGCCTGATCTGTTTTACATGTGATTTGCTCCATATTTTCATCTGTACGAAAGATATTTTGAAAAGATTGATGATGTAGAGCTTGCAGTTTATTTTGCTTTTCTTCCTTTCTCCTCCAGCTCTTGATTTGTTTGTGAGCTGTGTGGAGCTATCTCCTAAATGAGGGTCAATCTAGATAGGATAGAGTGAAATTGAATTATTAAATGGTTACCAGAGCATGTAGACTGGTGTAGCTCAATAATATGGATTAAAAAAGGATGAATTTTTGACAGTCTGTCTTGGTCTGTTATCTATTACAGGTGGCATATTTTATGTTGGGGCAGTCATATGAGCACTGTAGAGTCATCAGTCAGGTTGTTCAGGCTTGTTTCTAGCTTTTACAGAGTGCAAAACTTCAGAATAAAAACATCTCCATTGGGTGCAGCAATCAGTGAGTCTGCATATTCTTTAGTTCTGACTGGAACCTAGTAACTGTTCAATATAAAACATGATCTATTTTGGCTAAATGCAGCTTTGACTCAGTGCCCTCACAAAATACCTACTTTGCTGTGGTGAGAAGAATAAAGTGAGAACATAACTTCAATCTGCATTCATTCAAGCAACATACAGGTAATGAAGGAATGATGCTTAACAGTTACAATCAATGTGTCAGAGATCAATCTTATCAACTCTATTTATTCCAGTGTGCATGTACATCCTGATCTAACTTAATTTGACATCTTAAAGCCGTGGCAACTCCTCGAGACAAAGACCATGTATTCAACAAGTCTCCTGAATTTCTTGTTTCCATGCATTTCCACTTTCATTCAAAAGTCTTCATTACTAAGGGAATTATTGAGAAAGGATACATCTTTCCAATAACTTAAGGGCCACTGGAGCTCTTAAAAGCACTGAAACAATCACTATCAGAAGCATCAAACTTGCAATCCTGGAGATAGATACATCTAAGGTCCTGCAGCATGCGAACTGCAAAGTATAAACCAAATGCATTTACTTCTAGAACTCTGCAGTGCAGTTGAACTATTAAAACATTTAACAGGAAACATGAACTTTAGTTTTGTGTAGTTATGTATTTTCCTGCTTATTTGTTAGGCAAAAGAATTTTGTTGTTGAAATAGAACACAAGATATGGCAAATGATTGACTGAAAACCACCATCGAGGGCAACCCAAAGCATCCAGCAGCTGCTGATAAAGATCCAGGATCATGACTGTGTGATGAGGTACATGCCAGAGAACCTGACGATCACTTCAAGTGCATTTTGCAGGGCATCCAACCCAATGGAAATAGAAGATATAAACTTGAATCTGCAAGTTGAGTTCACTGATATTGAACTTGAAGATGTTCTCCAAATTGGCCTAATATTTTACATTAAGTACAAATGTCAGCACTTGAGAAAACCGAGCACAAAATTCCACACTACAGAAACAATGGAAAAACTCTTGAAAGGATGATCTGATTTGATTTGGCATGCCTGTGAATACCATATTAGTTTTTTTTGGATGAGCTGGGCATCTCCTGAGGAGTTTTTTTAAAGGAAGGCAGGTCATCATAGCAGAATCTTTGTGACCTGATATTCTTCAACAATTCCATCATTCCCAAATAGTATGGATTGGATAGAATACTCTCCAGAGAACCAATATTTTGGTCAGGTAGCAGCAGTGATATTGAAATCATTGTTAAGAATTATGAGGCATGCCAAAACTGGATGCCAAGTCAGGGTAAAGAACCAAAGATCCGCATGAAGTTCCTGCCCATCCTCATTCCAAAATCACCTCCTTTATCATGTCCATGGAAATGACTACGTCACCATCATTGACTATTTTGTTTGTTACAAAGTACCTCATCATTCATTAACTGCACAATAATCAAGCACAACTATTGCATACATGCAAACGTCCATTTTCAGTTGATTCAATGCTCTAAGGAGATCGTAATGGATAATGATCTGCAATTTATTGGAATGCCATTTCAAGACACTACTTCTGCTCCCAGCTCCAATAGTCCAGCTGAGTGTATGATTTCCACACTTAAAATTGTAATCTCAATTTAAAAAAAAGTACTCATGGGACATGGGTGTGGCTGGTTGGCCAGTATTTATTGCCTGTCTCCAGTTGCCCTTGAAGAGGCGGTGGTGAGCTGCCTTTTGATTTGATGCAGTCTATGCATTGATCCACAATGCCCTTAGGGAGAGAATTCCAGGATTTTGACCCAATGACAGTGAAGGAATGGCAACATATTTCAAAGTCAAGATAGTGTGTGGCTTTGAGGGGAACTTGCAGGTGATGGTGTTCCATGTATCTGCCACCCTTATTCTTTAAATGGAAGTGGTTTTGATTTTGGAAGGTGCTATCTAAGGATCTTTGGTAGATTTCTACAGTGCATCTTGGAGAGAATACATTTGGGTTCTCCTGAACATCAGTGTTGGAGGAAGTGGATGTTTGTGGATGTGGGGCCAGTCAAGCCAGCTGCTTTGTGCTGAATGATATCAAACTTCTTGACTGTTGTTGGAGCTGCACTCATCCAGACAAGTGTGGAGTATTCCATCTCTTGACTTGTATCTTGTAGATGGTGGACAGACTTTGGGGAGTCCGGTGGTGAGTTACTTGCTGCAGTATTCCTAGCCTCTGACCTGCTCTTGTATGTAGACAGATCAAGCAAGACCTGCAATCATCTCATCACTGGAGGGGCCGATGTTTGGCAAACCATGCATACCTTTCGTACCTAAAGTTCTCCTTTTGAAATGTGAGAGAAATTTGTAAAACTGCTAGAGAATATGACTGGTGTGCTTGATAAAAATATGGTTATAGAATTGCCAAAATGACAAGTGAGACGATGGTTTCATGTTCAGGATCTCGCAGAATTACAATGCAACCAGGCAAAGTGATAAGAATATGCTCAAAACTGAAATACTATGATTAGTGTGCGTATTCAACTTATGAACCCAAAGTGGACTAAGTGCAAGGCATAGTTCCAAAATTTATGCACACAATAAATACATGGACTCCTTAAATTTGAACTCTTTTAAGGAGAAACAGCCTCCCTCTCATTTCCAAACTAACTTGACAATAGTATTGAGCTTCAGAGTCTTTATAACCTATTGATAATTTGCCAATAGGTTAATTTGCAATTGATTATTTAACAATTACCATTAACACGAAACTCTACAGGGTACACTGGGACTGAGTCATGCTTGAAGTCAACATGGGGCATAGAGAGAGCTGCAGCACTGTAGCTTTGATTCTGAAATGGGTTTTATTTGACTGTACTTTGATGCTGGGCAGGTGATGTCATTCAATTTATGATTTTGTATTAAAATGATGTTCAAAGTAGAGATTGCAGTTTTTTTTGTTTAACTTACTTATGGTAAAGTCAAAATAAGACATGGAATTAAAATGTAGTGCAGAAAACCAGCAAAGCCTTTCTTGATTCCAGGAGCATTTGGCTCCATTTTCTGTGTTGTTCACAAGCAACATATTTTGAGTTTCTCACTAGGTAATGGCGAGTTTCAAATTATGGGGATTATTGTTTGTTAAACACTTTGTTAATGGCTTAAATTCATCTCACTAATATTTAGCTTTCTATCTCACTAAACTCTCCAAAAGAATTAGACATGGAGAAGACTTGCCATGGCAACCTGAGAGGATACTGGCAAATCCAGCTGACTATTTGCTCCAAAGACCTTTGTGTTGGACACTAAGCACTAACATCCCATTGCACGTTTCATGGACATCAACCACAGACACTGACATCTGACAGTGTGCTAGCCTCTGAAAACCCTCATGATCCATCTCTGATCCACTTATTGTACAGTTCTGTACTTCAGCTGCACTGCAACTATCATTGTAATGAGGCAGTAAGCACACTGTGCACTCAGGGATATGTACCCAGTTCATGGACTGGATCACGCCACATCTCTTTGTTTGTTGTCATATGGCACACTACTCTGAGCCTACCTGGATGTTTACAGCAACCATGCTTTGCATTTTTGAACTTTGCCCCCGCAGGCAGAGATACCAAGTTGATATTACTTGAGTCTTGAGTGTGGTGCTGGAAAAGCACAGCAGGAGCAGGAGAATCAAAGTTTCGGGCAAAAAGCCCTTCATTGAGAATGAGGCCATGAGCTGAGGGGGTGGTGAGATAAATTGGGGGGGGGGGAGGCAGTTGCAGCTGAGAGTGTCATAGGTAGATGGAGGAGGGGTTAATGGTGATAGGTCAGAGAGGAAGGTGGAGCGGGTAGGTGGGAAGGAAGATGTCTTACCTTGTCATTTAACACAGACACAAAACCAGGAAGTTGTAATGGTTGTCAGCAGGTATGAGTCAACTCAAGGGAAACATGGCCCTTTCTCAGTCACAGTAAATTAAGGGCAGCCAACAAGCTTAGTCTAAAGGCTTGGAAATAGTCAGTCAGCCACTTGGAGCAGAAAGAGTAAGGATGCTCTCCAGATGAAATGAGAGGGATGATAGGCAACTCACCACTCATCCTAAGTCTTTTTTTATTCATTTGTGGGGTGTGGATTTTGCTGGCTGGCCAGCATTTAATCCCTGTCCTTGGTTGCCCTTGAGAAGGATGTGGCGAGCTGCATTCATGAATCGTTGCAGTTCAAATGCTGTAAGTTGACCCAGAAGGCCCTGTGGTTTAGATGTCCAGGACTTTGACAGCAACCAGTGAAGGAACAATGATATGTTTCCAAGTCAGGCTGTGGGGAATGTGCAAGTCATTGTATTCCCATATATCTGCTGTCCATGTCTTTCTAAATGAAGTGATGGTGGGTTTGGAAGGTGCCATCTAAGGATCTTTGATGAATTTCTGCAGTGCATCTTGTAGAAAGTACACACTGCTGCTATTGAGCATCAGTGGTAGATGGAGTGGACAGCTGTGGACGTGGTGCCAATCAAGTGGGCTGCTTTGTCCTGGATGGTGTCAGGCTTCTTGAGTATTGTTGGGGGTGCACTCATCCAGGAAATCACAACCTGGTTTTTGCCTTGTAGATGGTGGGCAGACTTTAGGAAGTCAGGAGATGAGTTACTTGCTGCAGTATCCTAGCTTTTGACCTGCTTTTGTGGCTACTGTATTTCTTCTTTGAGGAGGTGACCAAACAGGTAGATGAGAGTAAACCGGTTGATGTGGTGTATATGGATTTCAGCAAGGTGTTCGATAAGGTTCCCCACAGTAGGCTATTGTACAAAATGCGGAGGAATGGGATTGTGAGAGAAATAGCAGTTTGGATCAGTAATTGGCTTGCTGAAAGAAGACAGGGTGGTGGTTGATGGGAAATGTTCATCCTGGAGTCCAGTTACTAGTGGTGTACCGCAAGGGGCGGTGTTGGGTCCACTGCTGTTCGTCATTTTTATAAATGACCTGGATGAGGGCTTAGAAGGGTGGGTTAGTAAATTTGCAGATGACACTAAGATCGGTGGAGTTGTGGATAGTGACGAAGGATGTAGTAGGTTACAGAGAGACATAGATAAGCTACAGAGCTGGGCTGAGAGGTGGCAAATGGAGTTTAATGCGGACAAGTGTGAGATGATTCATTTTGGTCGGCGTAACCGGAATGCAAAGTACTGGGCTAATGGTAAGATTCTTGGTAGTGTAGATGAGCAGAGAGATCTCGGTGTCCAGGTACACAGATCCTTGAAAGTTGCCACTCAGGTTGACAGGGTTGTTAAGAAGGCATACAGTGTTTTAGCTTTTATTAATAGAGGGTTCGAGTTCCGGAACTATGAGGTTATGCCACAGCTGTACAAAACCCTGGTGCAGCCACACTTGGAGTATTGTGTTCAGTTCTGGTCACTGCATTATAAGAAGGATGTGGAAGCTTTGGAAAGGGTGCAGAGAAGATTTACTAGGATGTTACCTGGTATGGAGGGGAGGTCTTACGAGGAAAGGCTGAGGGACTTGAGACTGTTTTCGTCGGACAGAAGAAGGTTAAGAGGTGAATTAATAGACATATAAGATAATCAGAGGGTTAGATAAGGTGGCAGGGAGAGCCTTTTTCCAAGTATGGTGACAGCGAGCACGAGGGGGCATAGCTTTAAATTGAGGGGTGATAGATACAGGACAGATGTCAGAGGTAGTTTCATTACTCAGAATAGTCAGGGTATGGAATGCTTTGCCTGCAACTGTAGTAGATTCGCCAACGTTAAGTGCATTTAAGTTGTTATTAGACAAGCATATGGACATACATGAATAGTCTAGGTTAGATGGGCTTCAGATTGGTATGACTGGTCGGCGCAACAATGAGGGCCGAAGGGCCTGTACTGCGCTGTAATGTTCTATGTTCTATAGTTCAGTTCAGTTTCTTGTCAATAGTAACCCTCAAGATGTTGGTAATCTATGAATTTTTTCATCAGCACCTCTGGGGTACCGATCTCCCCACATCTGCCTTGCCCAGGACAAAGGTCAGGAACCTTGCAGGGCAGCTCCGTTGGATAATGCTTATCCAGACGCACACCAGGCTTTTGAAGATGGTGTAGGTGAAAGAGATGCTGGCAATTTCAGGGATAACCACTGACAGGCCACTGGGAATGCTGCATGATAAGATGGAACTGCAATTGAACATAAGAAACACTTGAGGAGGGGGATAGGTATGAAGTGAACTTGATAAGATACGATGAGAAAACTCACTTAGCCTCACAACAGAAATCTCTCTGGAAACTTAGCATGACTCAGTCTCAGGGTTTAGCCCGTAGTTCCTTAATTTCAAAAGTTATTGCATGTTATATGATTTTTGATCACATCAGTAATTATTTTTGATAAATTAAAAATGGTGATTAAAATCAATTTCATTCAATGGTTATGGTGCATAATCCAACAAGTTCCATACTTATATTGGGAACATGTCACTGTTCAAAGCAGCTGTGTTTCATAAAGGAAGCAACTTCAATCCTTTCTGAACAACCTTGACTAAAACTGTTGGGTTTGGGCATGAAGGAGGAGTGATAGGTTTTGCACTTATCTAATCTAGAAAAGGGCTGAATCCACCAAAGCATCTGCAACTGGTGTTATTGTAGTAGAAGCACCATTTTGTTTCCCATATTGAGTATGTTGCTGGGGGCTCTCTACAGCAGCTAAGTCAGTCACGTGTCAACAGCTGATGCTGCCAAGAGCTGTTGTGGGTATGTAAAATAGATGGGAACATTTAGAGAAATTGCTGCAAAATGGGCAAAGCATTTTGTTGAAAAGTCTTGACATAATGTGGATGCATATTTCAATTTTTTCAAATGACAAAAGAAATCCTAAAGTCCAGTAATTGACCATTAACCATGAAACAGAGAAAACAGGTTGTGCTGATGGGTGTGTCAACCACCTGTTTACATGTGCAAGCAACACTTTGGCTGATGTTGAAACTAAGGTCGACATGAGACAAGGATGATGCTGGGAAAAGTCAAAAAGAGTGGGCTGAAAGCTCTGTGGGAAAATGTGTCCATGAGCCAATAGCTGTGGTGTCGTTGATGGACAAAGCGTTGAATCACAGTCCTGCATAGAAGACACATACTTCTAACTCAGTTAACTCTTCCTAACATTCTCAAATTCTAATAACATTTTTGAGATGCCAGATCCTGCTGGACCTAATGCTTACCAGCCAGTCAATATCTAAAATGCATAATCTATCAAAAATGTATGTACAATTGTCTCATTATGATGGCTCCAGACATAAATGCCATATATAGTCTAACCTTCTTCCACTTTGAAAGGCTTTAAGTGACCATTGCACTGTGTCATAGTTGATACAACTGCCTATTATGTGCCTTCATTCATTACTAATTATGTTGAAAACACTGAATCTTTTGACCAAGGTAATAAAGCCTGCAATGCAGTCAATTGCCTGGGATGATGCCATAAAAGATATAAAGTGATGGCTTTTTACTCTTTGAGTTACTCGTAAGTTTTGCTAATATATAATGGTCTTTGTAAAATGGGATCTCTGGTAATGGCAGTTCAAAGTAGCACTGAAGTACAGAGTAAAGACTAAGAAGTTATAAGGATATCATCATTACCGGTTAATGACCCACGGGATGCTATACCACAGAAAATAACTGCTGTGATTAAATCAATTCTCAAAAACAAAGCACGTATAACCATTCTCCTTCCACCACCCTATTTTATCAAATATACATTTACCAATGTGGTCAATGTTCCTTCACTCTTTCCCTTATTGTTCCATCTGAACTCCAACTATTCAAGCATTTTATTTGCTACCTATAATCTAATTGTGTGGTGATTATGACCCACTGGGGGTGAAATTCCAACTCTGAGAAACAGGGTAATGATGAATTCGCAGCTGATGTTTTACTGTGTCAACTTTCTTTCTAGTGAAGTCCACAGAATCATTGTTCAACATCTTATAGAGTCATAGAGTCATAGGAGTGTACAGCACCAAGGTACCAGATTCAATTCCAACCTTGGGCAACTTTCTGTGTGGAGTTTGAACATTCTCCCAATGTCTGCGTGCATTTCCTTCGAGTGCTCTGGTTTCCTCCCACAGTCCAAAGATGTGCAGGTAAGGTGAATTGGCCATAGTGTTAGGTGCATTAGTCAGAGGGGGTGGGTTACTCTTCAGAGGGTTGGTGTGGACTTGTTGGGCTGAAGGGGCTGTTCCACACTGTAGGGAATCTAATCTAATCCTTGTAAATTTTTTCTGAACTCTTTCAAGTTTCACAACATCTTTGCGATACGTTGGAAATGTACTTCCATAACTTTATAGTTTTTACTTAGTTTTAAGTTAAAACGTTTCACAAGGTTTCCCAAGTTAATCAGAGCCAACTCCACGTCCATTGTCTTGCACTTCTGCTTATTTCAGAGGATTTGATAGTCTGGAAATTATTCCTCTCATTTTTTTCTTCCTACAATTTATAATCATTTCAAAATATAATCAAAACTTTGTATCGTCTGATTGTTGTCAGTTTTGCGTCAATTCGGAGGATGATGTCTACTCAGGATTTGCGAGTTACTGCCATGGGTCTTCATAATACTGAACAGGCAGATATATAACCTGTAGAACTCTGGGACATGGGGCAAAATATCCCACGATCTGGAGTTCACCATTTGCTTCCTTTCCTTCCTTCTCTGCCACTGCTATGCCTCACCATGAAGATATTTGGACTCAAAGAATGATGCAGCTATATGGACACCATTTTGAATTATTAGTAGCAAGCTCCTTCCCATCATCAATGGGAATGTAGCTGCACTTCAAGGAGGGCTTCAGAACATTTCTGAAGTATATTCTTTGTCCTACCCTGGAACACTGGCCTTTGGACTGTTCAGAAAATAGGATCTGGCTTTTCAGCAATTGGGGCACAGTATCATGTCCATTATATTATTTTTTTAAATATTAAGCAGAGTGATCAATGAGGCGTTTCTTTTTACTGTTCATACTTCTAACCTGTTCTGCGCAAATGGTGCATTGCACATATGTAAACATAGAATACATTCAGGTTGTTAAAGACATTCTGATTAAAAAGTAACCGTTGTTTGTTGAGAATTTTGTTACAAACTATTGCTAAAGAGGATTTCATTGATATGAACTACACAGATTCCTAGTATACAGGGTAAAATTAAGAAGTAAATATTAGCTCTGTCTGCTCGAGATATACAAGCAATACACCTAAACAGAACTGTGATATTTGAATAGAATTCCATTCTATTGTCATTTCCTTATTGGGGCAGGCAGCCTATAATCCTGCATGCACTTACCCCAAAGGACAACTGGGAAATCAAAGTGGCTCCAAGGCAATGACCATTAGTAGACCAAAAACAAACTTTTTTTGACTACAGTTGGAGATTTGTGGTCATTATTGGACAATTGAGATTTTAAAAGATTAATTATCTTTCCTCCCTCTGTTGGGAGGACTGTTTTAGAGCTGAATCATATGCAGTGCAAGAATCATACTGAATGGAAGCCCAAGAGTGACCAGGGAATTATGTTGCAGAATATGCTCAAAACCTTGAGAAGATAATGGATGAAATAACTACACAGAGAATGGTACCCCATCACCAAGTCACCCTTTGTTTGCATGTGGAAAGCCCTTGACATGGGTCCAGCTCCCTCAGAGTCAGCTCTCAGACTGTCAGAATGTCTGACGCTCCTCGTATTATCTGTCAGCTAGGGCTTGCTGATGGGAGCAGATTAATACCCCCAATCATGGAACACATTTTCTATGAGGTTCACCTGGCTGACCTCATTACAATCACTACATTGGGAAGCTATGGAAGACTTTCCCAGTGATCCCAGTAACTATCTGTTCCAATATTTGAACAAAGTGCAGAGCTCCTCTGTCTTAAAACTCTCCTTCACAATGGACAATCCAATTGCTCTCTTAACCAACTCAGTAAATTTTGGAACTTGATTTTTTTTATTAAGGATATTACATATATAAATTGCAATATTTCAAATTTCATAAAGTTGTATGATAACAATTATGAACAGGATTACTGGTGCCCAGTAACACTTGAAAAACAAAGTTAAAAATCGCAGATCACCAGGTTATAGTCCAGCAGGTTTATTTGGAAATACTAGCTTTCGGAGTGTTGCTCCTTCATTAAGGTGCAGCGTTCCGAAAGCTAGTACTTCCAAATAAACCTGCTGGACTATAACCTGGTGTTGTGTGATTTTTAATTTTGTCCACCCCAGTCCAACACCAGCTCCTCCACATCTTGTAAAGCAAAGCAATTTATTATGACTCTGATATTAGACCAATATCATCATTATTCAATCAGCTGGCAGGAAAAGATGACATAATGAAGAAGATACAATTTTCCTGCTACTGTAGTGCAGTAGGAAACAAAAATCCTGTTGCCATTTAGCATACTGAGACTATGATACATATCACATGCTAACTTTGAAACATACAAAATTCTTAGTAGTTAGTTACTCAAAGGAGACACTTTAAAAGCTCTTTGTCACTTGATGTAGGAATTGAAAATCTAAACCCTGACGCATGCTACAAATCAGGAAGACAGACTGGAAATAAATTTGTGAAAGAGGATTGAAACTACACGGCTGTTGTTCTTGAACTCCTTTATTAAGCACTATGTTAGGGCAATCAAGAAATTTAACCAAATGGAAAATAGGAGAAACAAATGAAGGTTCAGACCTCTAGATAATCTGGAAAAGCAATACATACAATCTCTTCAGTGACAATAACTGCTATGAGAACTTAAAGATTTTCCAGCATTTAAATTCTCCAAGAAAATTCTTATTTTCATTTTAGTGCTTAGAACAAATATTCAGCTCCAAAGCACATGGAGATACCATGAAATTGTTCAGAGCAGTCAAGGCATGAGCCTTTAATGAAATAATTATGCAAGATGTTACCACAAGCTACCAGATTTACAAATATGTATTGCTATCCTGATGTCTTGAAATGTTTTGAAAAATGCCTTCAAGCCATTTTCTTCAACAAAGCCAGTTTTGGTCAGTAAATGTCCACCTATATATTTAATGTAACTCCTTCAATGTCTTTACAGAGTACTGCTGTGAGGGGCACATTTCATGCTGTCTTTTTAAAATATTTAATAAAATCGCCAGAGAACTTAACGATAGTGATGTGCTTTAGGATTTGCACAAATACGGCTTCTGAGATTATAACTTTCTTTATCTCTTTGTTTGCATTTCTCTCGATGTATTATTCTTCACAACTCGAGTAATCCATTTACTAAAGTTCTAAATCTATCCAAATATGCTGTGATCACTAGTTAAGTTAACTGAGTTTTCAACACGCAGAACTGACTGAAAATAACAAATAGATTTGGAATAAGTGGACACCGCCTTTACATGGAGAACAGCATGAACATGCTAAAAC
Source organism: Chiloscyllium plagiosum (assembly GCF_004010195.1). Classification (NCBI taxonomy): domain Eukaryota; kingdom Metazoa; phylum Chordata; class Chondrichthyes; order Orectolobiformes; family Hemiscylliidae; genus Chiloscyllium; species Chiloscyllium plagiosum. The sequence continues at coordinate 50,273,295 of NC_057710.1, read as the reverse complement.
TGAGGGCAGGTGTACTTATAGAAGAGAAAACACAATGGCCCTCAATTGAATATTTGATTTAATGCATCCTTGCCTCAGAAACTGAGCAACAATGAATAAAATAAAGTCAGCACCAGACTTGGAGCAATAAAGACAACTACCTCCTCTGCTCTCACTGTCCGCCGGCTTCACCTGGATCGGTCTGTTCATCTGTGAATACAAAGAAGAAGCAAAGATCATTTCTAGTCACTTGACTGAAGATTAGATGTAGTAAAGACATACTACTCAGAAAGTATTCATTATTATGTAGTTATGTGAAAGAGCAAAGGATTTATTGTGATACTTTTATGGTACAGAATAATGACTGCAGCAGCATTTGAAAATAAAATCAGGAATCTAAATCAAAATTAAAAGAATGATTTATTCTGAGTCCGAAGTGTTACACCAAAAAATTTATACCTTACAAGAAGGCTAATCTAATAGCCCAATCCCTGCAGCTCTACAGATGTATTCCTTTAAGTGGCTAGTCTGCTTCCTTTTGAAATCATTGATGATTTTCACTTGCACCAACCCTGGTGAGCTGGAATTTCCATGTTTCCACTCACTGTGTCCCGATGTTTCTCCTCAAATTTCCTCTCTGTCATTTGCTCAAAATCTGAAAACTGTGAAAGAACTAGGGGACACAATCAGTTAATGGGTAGAGATTTTCCATACTTGCCTCACCAAAGTCTATCATAAGCTTATAACACCTTCATCAAGTGTCCCTCCAATCTCCTTTGCTTCCAGCAGAACAATGCTAACACTTCCAATCTGATCTTCGAACAAAGCCATCCCTAACCCCCATTCCTGCATCCACTTGTGTAAAAATTTCCTCTGTGCCCACCCAAGGAGATTGACATCTTTCCCAAAACGTGGTGGCTAAAGTTGGATGCAAGGTTTTGTTTGGTGCCTAACTGGAGTTTCATACAGGTTCAGCATAACTTCATTTTGTACTCAATAAAACTGCATATAAAGTACATGATGCCATATGTTTTGCTAATCAGTTTCTCAATATTTTCGGCATATTGATCCACAAACACCCGAAGGTCCCTCTGTTTCTGCAAACTTCTCAGATTTTTGCCATTAAGTTGATATTGTCTTTTTCCTTTCCTTCTTTCAAAATGCATCACCTTCACACTCATTTATAGTAAAGTTCATCAGTCACTTATTGACCCATCCTACTAAACTATCTATATCCTATTGCAGGCACTATATCAATCTTACTGTTTGCCAATCCTCCAAGTTGACTATTATCTGCAAATTTTGAAATTTTACTCCATATTACAAGATAAAAGTAGTTTATACAAAACAAAAAAGATAGTGTACCTTGCACTGGCCTCTGGGGAATGTCATTATTTAACATCCTCAGGGGCGGCATGGTGGCTCAGCGGTTGGCATGGTTGCTTCATAGAGCCAGGGACCTGGGTTCGATTCCCACCTCAGGTAACTGTGAGCAGTTTGCACATTCACCCTGTGTCTGTGTGGGTTTCCTCTGGGCGCTCTGGTTTCCTCCCACAATCCAAAGTGTGCAGGTTCGGTGAATTGGTCATGCTAAATTGCCCATAGTGTTAGGTGCATGAGTTAGGGGTAAACATAGGGTCTGGGTGGGTTACTCTTCTGAGGGTCAGTGTGGACTTGTTGAGCCAAATTGGCCTGTTTCCATACTGTAAGGAATCTAATTTCCCCACACTGAGAAACAGCCATCTGCAATGACTCATTGCTTTCTGTCTTTAACTTAGTTTTTTTTATCCCATTGCGCATCGACTTTCCGATTCCTCAAATCTTGTTAACAAGCCATTTACGTGACACCCTATCAAATGCTCTCTTCAAATCCGTACAATCGACATAAATCACATTCCTTTCATCAACCATGATCTACATTATTTCATCAAATAATTCAATTTATATTAGTCAAGTACAATCTGTCTTATGAATCCATATTGGCTTTACCTAACTAACACCAAAAAATCTCTAAATGCCCGTTGATTTCTTTGCTCCAATTATGGGTTTATCCCTGATGCTAAACTAACTGGTCTGGAGTTGCTACAGCTGTCCATGTACCCATTTGCCACTTTTCAATTCTCTGGCACCTTTCCCATATCGAAAAAATGAAATATTAATGGAAACTCTTCTGTTTTCTCTATTCTGACATCCTTTAGCAATCTGCTTTGCAAGCTATCTGGATCAATGACTTATCTACATTAAGCATAGCCAGACTTTCCAATACCTTCACCCTTTCAGTTTCATACTATCCATTGTTTATTTTGTCAAATAATTTTTCAGATTCCTCTTTCATAATAAACACCAGTACATAGACCTCATTTGGTAACCCATCCTTACCCTCTGCTCTAAGTATCACCCTTGTTGTCTCTGTGAGGACCCTCTCCAGCTCTTCCTACCTACTTTGTATTAATATAGTGGGTTAACAATAGTGGGTAATTGTGGGTAGATTTGCATTCTATATCATAGATCACATTTGAATTAATAATTAAGTTAGGAAAATAAAACTTAATATCATATATTCAATTTAATTGTAAAAAACAAAGTACGTAGAATATTTCCCCATAACGCTATCCTTCCTCAATTTTGCAGTCACCTCTGTGAATATAAGGTTCACTGGGAGTGACATTATAGTGCTAGTTCAATAGAAATGCTGTGTCTCAGGCTGTTGTGTCCATATAGCATATTGAAGGATATAGCTACACAGTTTCAACTTCACACACACTGTGGGAAGATTTTCTCTATTCACTATTTGTAGCAAGTTCACAAATAGCAAACAAGGAAGATGTTGAACCAGAAACAGAAATTGCTAGAAAAAGCTCAGCAGGGTATGGCAACATCTCCGGAAAGAAAGCAGAGTTAACATTTTGAGTCCAGTGACCCTTCTTCAGAACGTTCAGTTTACTCAATGTTAACTGCTGAGTTTTTCCAGCAATTTCTGTTTATGTCTCTGGTTTACAGCATCTGCAGTTCTTTAGTGTTTTTTTTTTCATATCTTTAACCAGGATGGGGATATCATTCTTGGCTGAGCCAGAAATCAAAGGATTTCCCCATAGAAATAGGTGAAATGACCAAGCAAAAGTCACTGTGGATTGCTCGCTAACTTTCTCCAACATTCACATATGAAAAGGTCGACTCTGCTATCAGCCAAGGTTATAGAGGAAGGCAAGGAAATTATATTGAAAATATAGCTGACAATCTTTGTGGACAGGTTTAAACGATTTCCATTTCCATGTTCATAAGCAACCCTGGCATCTATTAAGAACAGACAGACACTAGATTTGCAGCATTATTACGTTTTTGATTTCTAGTACATTTATGAAGGGTCCAAAATGCAGGATATTAATGGTAAATAATACTGTATCAATTGCAGCAAAGATTTCAATCCAGCCAGTTATTTAGGCTGTTTGTTATGTCTGCCAGCTTCTGCAGAGATAAGAACTATGTATGTATTTTTCTTTTGAAAGACAAAAATGTTGGTGTCACAACTGACGTTTTCTTTAGACTTGCCCTAAACATGTAAGGATAGAGATCCTGACAACATCAATGCCAATTTGTGCTTTTAACCAAGGCATTACAAAATAAATGACAGAGCCATGCACGGACTAGGGCTGGTACCACTGTTCTTCACAATTTAAATAAACATGTGGGGTTTGAAAACAAAAACATAATTTTTAAATTCATCAATGAAATTGGGGGGTAGATAGGGCATTGAGGAGCTGGGTGTTGGGGGAGCTGGATCGTCAATAGTTCTGTTTCAGACAATCATGAATGGTAGTTTTAAATAATTAACAAGAGGCTCCACATATATCCTCATGATGGGGAAGACCAGCATATCAGTGCAAACGACAATGCTGAATGATTTGAACAGATCTTCAGCTAGCAGAGTTGTGTGGACAATCCACCTTGGCCTTCTCTTGAGTACTTCACATGCCAGCCTTCAGCCTTCATTCCACATGCTATCAAAGAATAGTTGAAGACATTAGATACTACAATGGCTTTGGACCCTATCAGCTTTCCACCAATAGTAATGAAGAAATGTGTACTAGACTGAGCAGTGAGAATGACTGCCCTTGACACCAAGACAGCTTTTATTGAATGTGGCATCAGGGATCCCTAACAAAACTGGCAGTGGGTATCAGGAAAAACTCACCTTTTGAATCATTCCCAGCATAAAGAGAGATGATTGTATCTATTGGAGACCAATCAGCTCTGTCTCAGAGTATCACTGCAGAAGTTCCTCAAGGTAATGTCCTAGGTCTTACCCCCTTCAGCTGCTTCATTAATGTCCTCATATGGTCAGAAGTGAGGATGTCCATTGATTTTTGTTTATTTGCGCATAGATTTGGGGATTGCTGAATAAGTTGGCATGTATTGTCCATCCGTAATTGATAAAAAGACAATTAGGAATCATTCACATTGCTGTGGGACTTCAGTAACATGTAAGCTAGACCAAGATGGCAGATTATCTTCTCGAAAAGGCTTTCATTAACCAGATGGTTTTCACAGCAATCTACAGAGATGATGTGCTCACCATTAGGTCACCACTTAATTGAATTCAAATTCCACCATGTGTCACAATAGGATTCAAGCCCATGTCCCTAGAATACTAAACAGGGGTTCTGGATTATGTGGTCAGTGCCACTATGCCACTAACAAAATCCAGGATGTGTCTCCAAAAGAGAAAATGCTGAAAAATTGCAGCAGATCTGGCAGCATCTGTAAGGAGAGAAAAGAGCTGATGTTTCGAGTCTAACTGACCCTTTGTCAAAGGAGAGCTTTAACAAAGGGTCAGTTAGACTCGAAATGTCAGCTCTTTTCTCTCCTTACAGATGCTGCTAGACCTGCTGAGATTTTCCAGCAGTTTCTCTTTTGGTTTCAGATTCCAGCATCCGCAGTAATTTGCTTTTATCTAGGATGTGTCTCCTCTCTTTTGGGCTAAGAATAGAATAGAATAATAATTTACTATCGCTTGTATTTCTTACAAAAAACATAGAGTGAAAACTATTTAATGTAGATGCTGTGGCATGATGACTTAAGAACAGAAGGCATAGAGAAGAAAAAATAAATGAACAAATTCAGACAAAGAGCATCTTAGTTCAATTCATGGCTCTTGGGTTCAGGAAAGACAGTATTTTGTTTTTCCTTTCTACTTAACTCCCGTCCTCGGATGGCATCGGTGGCAGGGAGCTGAGCCAATGTGGCCTCGAGGTGAAACCCAGCATGGATTTAGTTGCTCTGTCTGCTTTTATTTTTTTCTCTCTCTTTCTCTGCTTTAGAAGGACTGTAATGCTGAAATTTTAACTTTATTTCTTTATTTTTCTAATTTATATCTAAGATTTTGTATCTAAGCATCTTTTTATCTAAGATAGTGCCGGAAATGGCGATTTTGCGCATGTATCCCTGCACTTGAGTACATGTGACAATAAAACTTAATTCTAATTCTTTTCCTGAGGGTAGGGGAGTTTAAAATTAGGGGCCATATTTTTAAGGATAGAGGAGAAAGATTTGAAAGGGACCCGAGGGGCAGCTTTTTCACATAGAGGATGGTTCATATGTGGAATGAACTGGTAGATACAGGCACACAGTCACAACATTTGAAAGACATTTGGACAAGTACATGAATAGGAAAGGTTTAAAGGGATATGAGCCAAATGCAGGTAAGACGAGTTTAGTTTGGGAAACTTGTTCGGCATGGACGAGTTAGACCGAAGGGTCTATTTCTGTGCTGTGTGACTCTACGACTCTTGACAAATGAACAGCAAGAAAATTGAGCCACAGGGAATGGTTGGAGTGCATAGTTTACCTGAATATAAAGGAATATTAGACAGGGAAATGAGGGAGAAGGAAATAGACAGCTCTGATGGTAAATGAGAAAACTTGGGAGGTAGCTCAAGTGACCATGAAATCAGGATGGAAGAATTGGTTCCAAATGACCTGTTTTATATTGTATAGTGACGTTAAGGGGACGTTAGAGGAGATGATCAAAAACTTGGTTATTTCAAGGGAATTTCTTGAAAAGTGATTCATGAGATGGAGACTTTTAATAGGGGAATTCAAGAGCTTGTGGCCTTGGCAACTGAAGTCATCACCATCGATAGTAAAGCAATTAAAATGAGAGGTGTTAAGGATTAGAAGAGCACACATACCTTGGAGATAGAGTGTTGGAGGTGATAGCAGGAATGGAGAGAAGAAAAACAATGGAAATATTTGGAAGGATCATGACCAGGTGAGGAGGGGAATTTGCTCCCTTTTTAAAAACCCTTTTGATTCATTGGAACAATCTTTTCTTACTTTTGTTTTGGCATGCACCTATCACAACTCAACTAAAACATAGTTAACTAAATAACATGAGAGGCCAATTCCAAAGATTTCTTGAGCAAAAGAAAGAAGATTTTTTTAAATAAAACTTCTAACTCTGCTAGTGTGTGTGTGTTTGACATGTTTTATTATTATTTCTCAAAAAGTATTAAGATTCGAAAGGGGAGGAAGTCTAGCATAACCGGGAAGCTAAAAAACAGATGGAGTTTAAATTTCTTTGAGTCTTTGACTTGTGAAAGTGTAAACTAAGTCTAAAGTTTTCTACTGTTGCTCTTTATCCCAGAATTTGAAAATATTGTAGAATTTGCATGCTCTTAGTGAATGGTTAATTTCCCAAGTTATTCTTTCACCAAGTTCGTATCTTGAACGGTGATAAGCCACAGAGATAAGAGTAGCCAGAGAGAAAAAAAAACATTCTAGGTCCAATTGATGCAAGTCCATTTTTTCCTTCTCTCTCCACTCTGCCAAGCGAGCTACTGAAATTTGGATTATTTGCATATTCCCAAGTTTGGCTCCATTGTCTTTGCAAGTTCAATACTCCATAAGCAACATCTTATCTCTCAACCTTAAACTCGCTTCAAACTCTCGTCAAATGATTGCAGCAGCAGCCATTTTAGGTCAGTGTTTTTCCTCTTTAAAAAAATTATTTTTGCTCATGAAGGTTTGGGTAGGATATCTGTGAGCCACCTTCTCCCCACAAGCAAGGTGGGATGAAGGCAGGAAGATGATAAGTATGTCATCTCTTGCCTTCTCATGACATACCATGCCTGATCTAGCTCATTTCTAGAGGTCTGATAAAATTCATCCCAATGATTCCCATAGTAATTACAATTCTTTATTTTGAATTGCAGAAATGTCAAAAAGATGCCAGAAACTTCCACACAAAAACAGAAATAAAATCAGGGATGGTGTGAGGGGATACTTTCATGAATCTTTTCGAGCTGTACAGACGGGTTTTATTTTTCCGAAAACCATTTGTCTATCCTTTTTAGCAGGTCAATCGAGAGAGGAAGGAAAGATTGATAGTAATTGTTATTTAAAAAATTAAGACCACATGAAACATTATTGCACAGAATTGCTGCTTCATGTGAATTTAAATTAAAAGATCAACATTATTTCATATCTGCACTTACTTTTCATTGCTATGACCTCAATACTTTAAATTGTGAATTTCTACTCAATTAATATTTTTCTATTATTTGTGTGTTACACATTCACAGCACAAATTACATCTATGTCATGTTCAGAATCTTGTTCTGCACTGATGATGAAAGAAGTGCTTTTTTATTACTTCAACCATTAGGTTACCATGGTGATGCGATTTTTCAATATGGCTTGGTATTTCAGTGTTATGAGTAACAAGTTGAGGAAAAAAATCTGAAATTATGAAGCCCTTTGAAAATGCAATCCTCCTGCAAGTGCCACAGTATAACTGTCATAGCACAGAAGAGATATTTCTCAGCTCTAAGCAGTGAATGTTAGATCGGTGGGAGGGAAAACTGTGTAGGATCCTATACGCTAACCTGCCTGATTATCCTGTATCCGCTGTGCCCAAGTGATCCAGAAAAACACAGCGTAGATTCCAGAAAATATCCCTTTTCATGACTCCAAAATACTGGACAGCAACATTTGATAACCTTCCAGAGCAGTTAGCATGAAACTCTCAACATGCTACCTTCAAGGAGCCAGCAATAAACTTGTTGAGAGTGAAGACCAAGTTTCTGCAAGCTAGGCAGCAACTTTTAAAAGGGGAAGTATATTTTGACTCTAGATGATGCAAGAGAATCTGAGCAGAAATCAGAGCAAATTAAAGCTGTTATGAATAGGTGAGCAGAGATAACTCTTTTTAATGACATCTCAGTTGTTTTTTCATTCTGCTTAGCATGTAGCTATGACACTTCAGTTAAAGTAAGCTACATTCATTTAAAATAAAGTACTAGTCTAAATTAAGGGCCAATCACAAGAATATCTAAAAAATAAATTTATTACATCCTAACACAAAGAAAAATACTAAAATGTAACATCAAGTATACATTAAAATACAGATATAAAATTGAACGTGTCTGTTACAGATGGGGAATAAAGGCTGTGCAATTTGAATCAGTCCTTAATGTGTTAGATTTTAACTTGAGACTAAGTTGATGAATAGTTGGCTTATATCATTAATAGTAGCAAAATAGTAGATAGATTTGAGTTCTCAGTGAATGTTTGTATCTCCAACTTGCTTTGTCAAATTGTTTGAAATGGTGATGAAGAAACAGAGAGAGAAGGAGACTTCCAATCCTTTCTTCAATCTATCCAACCCATACTTCTATCTGTCTTATGCTGCTCAAAAGTGTAGAATAAGATGTCATTTGTGTATTCCTGAGTTTGGCCTCATTGTCTTTCCAAGCTGGATCTTTTGCAGGTAACCTTTCATCTTCAATATGTACTGCTAGGTTCATCCAACTTTAAACAGGAGTCTCCAGTTCCTTGATATCTGCCTCAGTTTACACTGGTTTTAAAGCCTTTAGATAAAATAATATTTTCAGTTCAAATAGTTTAATTTATTTCACAATGAGTTCATAATTTTATAAAAAGCTAGCATTTAAGTTCAACTGATAATAGGGAAAGTAAATGGAATGCTGGTCTTTACTTCAAAGGGATAAAAGTAGAGATGTTTTGCTAAAACTTCACAAGATGCTGTCAGATCACACCTGGAATACTGTGAACAGTTTTGGATCCCATATCTAAGGCAAGGTATATTGGCATCGGAGGCAGTTCAGAGAGGGTTTACTTGGTTAAATCTAGCTATGTTGAAGCTATCTTATGTGGAGAGTTGAGTAGTTTGGGCCTGTACTTATTGGAATATAGAAGAATGAGAGATGACCTTATTGAAAAATACTATACTCGTGGAGGATTTGACAGGGTAAATGCAAAAAGGTTATTTCTCCTTGTGGGAGTGTTTAGGAACACAGGGCACAATCTCAGAATAAAAGATTGCACATTTAAGACAGAGATGGGGAGGAATTCGTTTTTTCAGGGGGTAGTAAATCAATGGAATTCTTTACGGCAGACGGCTATTGAGGGTGGGCCATTAACTGCTTTCAAGATTGAGTAGACAGATTTTAAATCAGTAAGAGAATCAAGGGTTATGGGCAAAAGACAGGAAAGTGGAGTTGAAGGTAATCAGATTAGCCACAATCTCATTGAATGGTGAAGCATATTCAATGGGTTGAATGGCCTGATTCTGATCCTATGTATTATGGTTTTTGAAAATTCCTGTGCTTTATGCATGGTTAGCTGGTTGCTGCAGCCATTTTAAGTCAGGGTTATCTTTTTAAAGCCAAATAGTCCATGAGAGGTCTCAGATATAAAAATCAGGTAATGGAGATTTTAAAATTAATTGATCCAGAATACACTGACCAAGATTGTGGTACGTTCATAACCTTTGAGGTTTTCAACAGCAATTGGATCAGTATCAGGAAAGGACAAAAAGAAGGACTGCAGTAATGAGGCATTTGGTGAATTGCTCCTTAAGAGATATAGCACAGATGTGATGGGACAAATTGTGTTGCAACCATTTTTTGATTCTTGGCACCTCATCTGACAATGATGACTTACCAACTTTAAATACAGCAAGTGCATCATATTCAGTGTATTGATTCTATTTTCTTGCTTGGTAAAGACAATTTTATAAAGTATGGACAGTCCATGTCTACCTTGTCAAAATCATTCAGGATCCTAAATAAAACCTGAAAGAACTGTGGATGAGGTAAATCAGAAACAAAAACAGAAGCTGCAGGAAATGCCCAGTAGGTCTGGGAGCAATTTGTGGAGAGAAATCAGAGATAATGTTCAGGTCGAGTGACCCAGCATGCTGTCATGAGGAAGGGTCGTAGAATACTTTCTAAGAAAGTGTGGAAGCAGGCCATTTGGCTAATCGAGTCCACACCAATCCTCTGAAGATAATCCAACCCAGACCCACCAACTCTCCCCCCACCTACCCCTGTAACCCTACATTTTCTGCAGCTAACCCACTTAGCCTGCACATCCCTGGACACTGGGAAATTTAGCATGATCAATCCACCTAACCAGCACATTTTTGGACTGTGGGAGGAAACTGGAGCACCTGAAAGAATCCCAAGCAGAATGGGGAGAATGTGCAAACTCCACACAATTGCACAAAGGTGCAATCGAACCTGTCCCTGGAGTTGTGAGGCAGCAGGGTTAACCATTCCACCACAATGCCACTCTGCGCTGGTGACTTGACCCAAAATGTTAACTCTGATTTCTCTCCATAAATGCTGCCAGACCTGCTGAGTTGTTCCATCAATTTCTGGTTTGGTTTCCATTCAGGAGCCTTTATACGTGAATCAATCAACCTTCTAAACTCTGCAGAAAACAAGCCCAAACTGTTTAACCCTTATTCCAAATATCAATTGGTAAACCTCCTCTGAACCATCTCCAATGTACTTCCAGCCTTCCTTAAATAAAAGGACCAGAACTGCTCTCACTCCCTGCAAACGCAAAAATGCGCTCACTAAAACGATACCCAGTACAGTTCATTCCAAAAGTGTGGAATTGCAGCAAGGATGCCATTGTGGAGCCAAAGCAAATGGGCTCTAAGGGTCTGAACTTTGTGGCCTTTGTGTATTGCTCCTGATTCTAGTGGATTCTGCCAGGGTACATGCTTATTTTTGTTTATTATGCTGTAAGAGGAGTAGACTACTTGGAGCCTTGAGGGTACACTGCCATTTGATAACATCATAGCTGATCTGAGAGTGTCTCCACTTCCATTTTTCTGCCTGCCCTGATACCCTTTGAACCCCTTGTTAGTCAAAACAGGGCACAGTTTGACTTTTTCTGAGACCTCTACCAATGTAATTGCATAACTGACTGGAAAGTGGCAGATGTGACATCCTTGTTCAAGAAAAGATGTAAAGCACAGTCTGAGTAATTACAGGCTGGTCAATCTAAGATCAAGGGTGGATAAAATGTTTGAAATGATAATCAGGGAGAAGAAAAATCACCAAGCATTTGGACAGATTTGCATTAGTTAAGGAGAGTCAACACTGAGTTATGTCAAGAGCAGATTGTGTTTGATGAATTGTATTTTTTGGAATAATAATCAGAAAAGGTTGTTCTCCAAACTTAAAGGTGTGGCAAACAATGAGGATTATACCAACTGCCTGAACAGAACATAGCGTCAGCAAGCAGAATACGCAATAAGTTGGAGATGGAATGTGTAGTGTGATGCATTTTTCCTGAATGGATAGGAAGAGGCAATACAGAGAAACCACGATTATCCGGCATTCGATTAACCGAATTTCGGATTACCCGAACAAGATCGCAAGGTCCTGGTGCTTTGCTAAACTATGTTATCCAGCATTCAATTCACCGAACAAAATACTCCCAGTCCATGTCCTTCAGATAATCGAGGTTCCTCTAAATATACTTAATGTCACACTTCAAAAGGTGTGCAAGGACAAAGGATACATAGATCTTTGAAGGTGGCAGGACATACTGTGCGAACAATTATTAAAGTTTTTGGAATTTTGGGCTTCAGAATGGAGGCAATAAATGCAAAAGCAGGGAACTTATGTTGATATCTTTATAAACCTCTGATTAGACCATGACCAGACAATGAGTCCAGTTCTGCTTATCTTACCTATGAAAGATTTGAAGATCCTGCAGAGGGTAGACAGGAGATTTACCAGAATGGTTGCAGGGATTGGGAAATTTGGCTGCATATTCAGTTGGAGAGATGGTAGTTTTTCTCCCTGGAGTAATCGGAGGTGAGATCTAATCAAGGTATCCAACATTATCATGGGTTTAGAAAAAACAGATGAGCAGAGGCTGTTCCCAGAAGGTGATGATAAAAGGTGGGAGGACAAACATGGAGGGTTTTCAATAACAAACATGGAAGGGATATGAGGAAGATTTTTCTTTTTTTCATAATGACAATGATATGCAACTCACTGTCTATGAAGGTGGTGGAAACACAGACAATCAATAATTTCAAAAATGAAATTTGATAGACTAATAAAGGAAATAAATTTATAAGCCTAATGGTGATAAAGCAAGGAAATGGGGCTGATTGGATTGCTGGTCAGACAGCTGGCATGTCCTCAATGGAGCAAATGGATTTCTTCTGTCCTGTTCTGGGTCTATGACCTCATGGTGTAAGAACTTGGCTACAGGCGGGGCTGTCTCTGATTTTTCCTCCTAATCCAGATTCATGTACAGACTAAATCTCTGTTCAACTGTACAGAGATTCTGTGGAAATGATGCTGCCAGCCTATTGCACAGCTTAAAAATATTTAATGGCATAACAAAGCCTCAAGAATAACTGCTTCTTCAAGCTGAAATAAAGGATCACCGCCAAAAATACAAAATCCTAATGTTTACGCAATCATGATAGAAAACAAAGCGGTGCTCACATCAAAATGACAGGCTTGGCCACTGCTACTGCAGCTGTTATGCACCATGTGAATAAGTACAAGAATGATTAGGTGTAATTACCTTTATAAAACTGATAGGCACTTTGATTATTTCACTTGCTGATAATTATGTTGTGAGACAGATTCTGTTAAGTAATGAATTCTAATTGTAGTCTGGAACAATCATTGAAATGACAGATTTTAACTCTTCGAGGTGCTGGTGGAAAAAGTCCTGTAGATATTCTCAAAGCTGCCTGTTCTCTAAAGCTTTTATTTGGTCAGTGCTCAGAAGCTGATTTTCCATTGCGAGACACAGTACAATTGGGTTTACTGCCTGTGCGGGCTTGGTGTTTTAATCGGGGTCAGTCAGCAGAGATTATAGCCCACTGCCAATTTTGTCTTTTAACAAAACGGAGCAGTGGTAAGCAACACTAAAACTGATTACAGAAAACAAAAAGTTCAGACTGTATTTTCCCTGCCATTTGAGATTCGTAGCTCAGGTTGAGGTTCAGGTTCTAGTTTTCTCACCAAGCTGGAAGATTTGTTTTCAGACATTTCATCACCATGCTCGGTAACATCATCAGTGAGCCTCTGGTGAAGTGCTGGTGTTCTGTCCCGCTTTCTGTGTGTGTCTTGGTCTGTTAAGGTGGGTGATATAATTTTCAGTTCTTTTTCTCAGAGATAGGTAAATGGGATCCAACTCGATGTGTTTATTAATGGAGTTCCGGTTTGAATGCCAGGCGTCTAAGAATTCCTGTGCGTGTTTCTAGTCAGTCTGTCCGAGGATGGATGTGTTGTCCTAGTCAAAGTGGTGTCCTTCTTCATCTGTATGCAAGGATACTAGTGATAGTGGGTCATGTCTTTTAGGCTTATGCCCGAAACATCGATTCTATTGCTACTTCGATGCTGCCTGACCTGCTGCGCTTTTCCAGCAACACATTTTTCAGCTGTGATCTCCAGCATCTGCAGTCCTCACTTTCTCCATGTCTTTTAGTGGCTAGTTGATGTTCATCTATCCTGGTGGCTAGTTTTCTGCCTGTCTGTCTGAAGTAGTGTTTGTTACAGTCCTTGCAAGATATTTTGTAAATTACATTAGTTTTGCTGGTTGTTGGTACAGGGTCCTTTAGGTTCATCAGTAGCTGTTTCAGTGTGTTGGTAGACTATCATGACGCCAAGGGGTTGGAGTAGCCTGGCAGTCATCTCCAAGAGGTCTTTGCATCTACTTGTTTGGGTTTGTTGGTTTTTCCTGTTGCATATTTTTCCTGCATAGTGACTGGATTAAATAAAATTGTATGTCTGTCCTCCTCAAAAGAATCATTACACAGGATCCTACAATTACATATTCATTAACACACCAAAACAATCCATTTGCAACTGTCAATGGAATATTGTCCTCTCAGTGTTGAAAGCAATACTCTTTGCACCATCTCCCACTCCAGCTTATTATAGCCAACAGCTGAAACAGTGGAACTCTTCAACTGTTTTATTCCTCATAATGTCCATGACATTTTAAAATCTAAATCTGGAATTGCTGAATTTGTTTTTGTTTTTTATCCTTAAACACTGACCATTTGATCATCACTCATGCCTCATCGGCTGCAATCCCCTGAATTAAGGGTGACATCCATTGTAGGTCGTGAGTTTCTGCTCTGAATCTTCACATGACTAACTGTCAATTCTTCACTCGCAGATCACTGGGACTGGATTTCCCACAAGTGGAAGTCTGAGTGGAGAGTTTGTATCTTATTCTTTCCTTCACTGCCTCAGCATTCAGACCTTGTATCACAGGGTGATACAACTTGATGATTAAAGTTACCACAATTGTGAACAAGTGCAAGTTAGGTGAATTGGCCATGCTAAATTACCCGTAGTGTTAGGTGAAGGGGTAAATGTAAGGGAATGGGTCTGGGTGGGTTGCTCTTCAGAGAGTCGGTGTGGACTTGTTGGGCCGAAGGGCCTGTTTCCACACTGTAAGTAATCTACTCTAAGAACAAGCTCCTCCCAGTTACTAATCTCGTGGCTGCTATGGTTCAAGGACAGCTTCAGAATGTTTTCCTTTTGATCCTTCACAGACTGTTGGCCATTTTGAGGGTTGAAGAAATAGGACCTGGTGAGGGAGATACATTTCCACAGAGAGAGTGTTCAGTCCACTGTTGTTGATTTTACAGGAATTTTAATGTCGAATTTAGATGCAGCTTCAAAAAGGAGTGATATTTGTTCACTGGTCTCCCATTGACTTCAGAGGAAGCACAGCAGGTGCTGAAAGAACTTTTCTAGTACTCTTTCACTCCACTCCAGGTGATGATCGACTTTCGAATGTTCTCCTTAAAACATACATCTCTAGATCTTCATTTTTCACTAGATGTTGTCCACTCTATCACCTCTCTCTCATCCAAAAAGCGAAAGTATGTCCTATCAGCTTCAGTCATCTCTCTATCAAGATGACCTATAGGCACTCTGGAACAGCTTTGTGTAGCACTCCCTTGTTGGTGACACTTTCTCCCCATGGGATGCCCAGGATTGTATGCAGGTGAACGATATCCAAATCAGGCAGCACTTTTGTTGTTGTTTTCTATGTATCTCTGGCATAGATTGCAATTGGTATCAGTGCAATTGCCATGTAGAAGCATAACTTCATCACTATTGGCACACCTCATTGGGGTCGCATGCTGGACATTAAACTCAGTCGTCACAAATTGAAAGATTTTATCAAAGTGCAGAAAATTCTCCAAATTTCCTGACTTTTTAAGCTCATGATACCAGAAATTACAGACCAGGTTTCTGTGTCAACAAGAACTACTATTTATCATTTATTAATATATTGTAGCCACAAATAAACAACCAATGAACTGTTGACAGAGAACTCTAGCCCTCTTCTAAAACTCCACTACAGTCAGACACAATGAAGCATCAATGTCATGGATGGAGGATAATACTGAGAAGGCAATTCAGTGGTCCCTACCCACTGAAGTCACTGAAGTGATTAGTTTGCTCATCTTGATATTCGTTGATCTCTCTTCTTCAGAATCGTTTGACTCCCATGCAAGAGGCAGAAGCAATTGGTTCACAAATTCCAAAGATCCTTAGACATTGTTTAAATACCATAATTTACAGCAACTGGTGAGAGGGATAAACTAGTTTTCTTCAGACATTAGGTACATTTTATTGCAGGGAGAGTCATCACCTCCCCGTTTGGACATCTGGAATTTTCTGGCCATATGTTCACACCCACAAGCTGTACAGCGACCTAGGAGCCAGTCCCATAGTTATTGGCAGGCAGAAGGCCTTTATCATCAAGAACAGGTCACCACTCCACAGGACAAATCAGTGTGTATCTCACACTGTATATACCTTCTGATGCCAGTTTGTGTGCAACTAACTTTCCCACACTAGTTAAACAAGCAGCTGTGTAAACACCACTAAAAATGAGTTTTGGTAACTTGCGCTTCATAATCCTTTCCATTATCCGTGTTTGAGATAGTCCTTTACCTATTTCAATCCATAATCAGAAATACAAAAAAATTGCCATATTGATGCTTTGATGCTCGGTTGATGTTCATCATTGATTGAACTAGTTGGTGACCTGTCCTGCAGGTGTCAGTACCCTGCATATTTACAGTAATTAGATATCACTAATACCTAAGACTTGAACACTAATCCCCAAGGTGCCAAGGCTTTGGTTTAGATTTTCTATTTATTCTTCTGGAAAGAGAGATTACGTGTTTTACTAAGGCCAAATCAAACACACTTTGTCAGTACAATGACACAACTATATTTGCATTGACTTTCTCCACCCCATTTTTCCCAATGGTGCCACTCCAGACATCAGAGCAACAGCTACACTGGAATAAAGAACTATACATGCTAGAAATCTGCAACAAAAACAAAAAATTACTGGAGAAACTCAGCATGTCGAGCAACATCTTTGGGAAGAGAGCAGAGCTAATATTTCAGATCCAGTGACTGTTATTCAGAACTCAATTGTTGTTTCTGTTTCAGAATCACAGCTAATCCTGCATTAGAATCCACCAGAAGATTGATATTTTCTTCTTCTGGGATGGCAGTGAGAAGCTCACCAATGTCAGAATAACATCTTCCCTTTTGATCTTGATCAAAAGTTGGGGCATAAACAATGGTGACAATGACATGTTGCTTATGGCTAAGCTGTAGGTGCAGTGTGACAGGTCTTTCATTTATACAATTAGACAGTTTGGGCAGTGTATTCAAAATCCTACTCTGGATGGTAAAATAATGCTGTGAGCAAGACAGTTACTCTCAATCCTTCCTTTTCAATAGAAGATGTTTCCCTGTGCTTGTTCATTCAGCTGCCTGAGAATAGTGATATCAATCTGGAGGCTTGATAGCTCATATGCTACAATTCTTGTTCTTTTCAGATGATCACGCTTGAGATTATCCAGGTGTGTTTTCACATAGCAGATTGCAATACTCAAGATTTTCAAGACCAGAATGATGGTGATCACACAGGGTGCAGATCCCATGCCAACCTATTTTCATGGCACATTTTTCTAGCCTCCTCACCATTTTGAAGAAGCAGAGGGTATCCTGAAAAGAACTGCTCAGTTACAGATCCTGCTGCCCAAAGAAGCCTTCTGTTGAAACACAGGTTTCAATGGTTTTCATGCACCTGTTGTATTTTTGTAGATTTCTTACTAAGCACTGTCAGGTTAAAAGCCCTCTCACTATTCTCCATTGTCACACACTTGACACAGATACCCTAGTAGAAGCCGATATGTGACTATGTTTAACGTAGGGACTGAGGATTGATAGGTTGATGGCCAGAATTTGATGACAAGACAATCTATGATGGCCATGAGTACTTTGTTGCTTAAACCTTATGTCAGCTAAGCATCCAGTGAGGTGCACACTCTTTTTGTCTGCTGGTGAGAACTTTTTCAACTCCATTTTATCTGACACTTCCTTTTGCCATTGCTGTCATGGATGGACTTAATAGAAGTGAGGAGCTCCCAAAGCCATTTCATAAGAGATTGCCAGAATTCACAAGTCTATCTAGCACAATGGAGATGGCAATGCTTTATCACATATAGCAATGCTAATGATTATTTTCCAAATACACGTTGAATTTACTATAACACTACAGTACAGTTCAAAAAGTAATACAGAGAAAAATCATTCACTTTGAAGATAATGATACTGCTCAATCAGTCATGCAGTTCAAATTGAATGTCACACATTTAACCATTGTGAATTTCAAACACTTTTTTACTCTGAAATTGGAGTAGTCCTTTTCCAATGGTTCATACGGTTGATTCCAAGAATATTTGGAGAACACAGTTAAGAAATGTCCCAGATCTAGTTACCAATCATTGGGATATACAATGGAATCAGAGGAACTATAAATGGTCTCAGTGCCTCTGTATTCATGGCTAAAGAAGAATAATAGCTCGTCTTCCAAATTGTCATCCAGCCATGCTTATCTGAAGTCTATACATGCGTGTGGGTTTCAAAATGATGACAGGACTGTCATGGTTCATTCACTTTCCTATTTACTGTCGAAGTTGTACTGGAATAATGGTTATTTGAAGAAGGGGCTGGAGGATATTCCGGCTACTGTGGATCCATGCATGCAATCTTTTAGGAGCAAAGAAGGAGGCAATACTTAATATGAAAATGGAATTATTTTGGGAGTCACCTTTGTGTAGAGTAATGGATGATTTAATGAACTATGTTCAGATCAAACAAAATTGAACCAACTCTTTCATATGATAAGTGACCTGCTGTTTTAGATTTTTCATTGCGTCAGTACTTCCTGATTGTAAGTGAATCTCCTTTTTTGTCAGAAGAAGTTGTTAAAGATGAAACACCCTCAGTAAGAAGGACTGCCAATTCCCATGTGCTTTTGTTTTAAATAATGGAGCTATTCCATATTTACCCACATCCAAGCTCCAGTCATCTGGGACTACAATTACTTAATGTAGAGCCAGTGGGGAACACAAATTGCAAGGATTATAATTAATTGTGAAAATGAAATGATGGAATAATAAGATTCTTATCCAAAGGTAGGCTTCTGGGACAGATAATTAGCTAACTTACCTTTGTCTAATTCCTATTTGAGGTAATGCTGCATAAAGGAATATGTGCAAACCATTAAGAAATCAGCATATATAGGCCAATGTAAAGTGAGAGGGCTACCTTTTAGTAATTTGGGATGCTATACTGTTTCACTTCTTGGATCAGGGAATTTGAATGGTTGAAGTAGTTAACATCATAACAGGAGCATACACAACCAGGAGAAGTTTCAGTTGGTATCATATGTAATTTGTGGCTGTGATTCTATTGTGTTCAAAATGCCTTTTCCGGACATTAAAGCATTGGCGAACATATCATGTACGAGGCTACTCAGTCATCTAATTCAATTCAGTACTGTTTAAATGATCTAAATTTGGTTTGAATAAAATTAATAGAATGTTTAACACAGGGAGATTGAGATTATGACAAAACAAAAATGGAGGCTGTATGCTACATTTCAAATGAATTCTTCAATTAAGAACTAGACCAGATGTGCTTCTACATATATGTTGTTTGGTTCCTTTCTTAGTAAGCACCAATACCAATCAGATGGCAAACTATTCTAACCTAGCCTTGCATCTCTTAGCACCTGTCACTCTCTATATTCTCATTAGGCCTCACTCTAGCTCTCACTTTGACATGTTGGTTTTAGATTTGGGGTTTCCCTTTTACATTGACTGCCATTTCAAAATACTAAACTAGAAGGAGTGGCAGGAACTGAAGTTCTGTAGAAATCACAGTGGACTCAAAATGTTAGTTTTGTTTCTCTCTACACAGATGCAGTCAGATCTGCTGAGTTTCTTCAAAATTCTCTGTGCTTGTTTCACTTTATTAACTACTGCCATGTCCCTATGTTGTCCGTCTTATCCCACGTTAGCTTGATCCTAATACTTGGTGCAACCCAAAGTGTTCAGGCTGTTGTGTGTCTGGTAAAACACTGTCAGTCTGCAATTGCTCTGCATACCCCACGACAGTTGCTTTGAACATGGCAGACAAGGGGAAATTGGCACTCCACTTCACATATATTGACTCCAAGTTCCTGGTGGACAGGATAATGCAGAGGAAGCAGCCTCTTTCCCAAGAACCAGCACCTGCCAGCCTGGTCCATGGTTGCTACCTGGACCAGTGCAGTCTCAATTGTCTAGCGATTCACCCAGAAGTGGAGGATGAAGGTCAGTGACTGTCCTTGCTGTGTCAGGGTAAGTGACACCATCCTCCTCACACTGCTACCTCACTCACTCTGCCTTTGCCACAGCACATATCTTCCAGCAAGGTTCATGGTCTACCATTCTCGCTAACATGTACAACATCTTCCCTCACTCAATCTCACCCACCCAATTCTCCCACATGACAAACCCTGCACAGTTCTGTGCTCTCACTCACTCACATGCGACACCTCTGTATCCTTCTCCTGCACCAGCACCAACTTCTGCATCAGTAACTTTCATCTCACTAAAATCTCTCCCTTACTCTCATTCCAGGAGAAAACTGCCCACTGTCGGTGTTGGGGTGTGCAGTATTGGCTTCTTACCCTTTAAGAAGAGACAATCCTGACTCTGACTACCCCCTGAGCAGCTGAATGACCACATTCAAGCTTATGACTGTGTTGGGACCTATTGATTGGAGAGTGTCTCCCGTGATTCGACTGAGGGCAACTCCACTTCGACTTTGAGAGCTAGCCATTTGCTTGAAGCACATATAGTGTCTTTGCCACTATGCTGCTGGCTCATGGTACAGGAGATTGACAGCAGCTGGTCCAGCCCCTTAACTGATGACTGCTACCAAACATGACAAGCTTCCTGATTTCTTTGTACACCCCAGTCCAACACCGGCATCTCCAAATCATTCCTGATTTCTGTGTGTGCTAAAAGGCAAGTCAAGGTAAAAGTATTTGGAGCCTGTTAGCTCTGGTTGAAAGGGCACAGTGCTAAAAGGCAAGCAGAGATGCTGTGAGTGCCCAAATAAACATGAATAAGTGAGCTCTATGAAAGAAATCGAGCAACTCTGAGATCCTGTGTGGCCTAGCCCATGAGCTATGTCCTCATGCACAAAGTGTCCTCACAATGAAAGTTGCCAGTATGCTCCAAAATTGCAGCATTCAAGTCCTGAAGCATACTGTAAGTAGATCAGAGATGAGCTATGAGAGTGCAGTAAAGGGTTAACCATGCTTACCAGATGCCAGCATCAATGGATGCTGTACCAATTGTTCATTTTAAATATGACATTAAAACATATTTATTATATATTCTGGGAAGATGGAATCAAGTCACAGATAAACATGAGATCACAGAATGGCAGAACAGACTCCAGGAGTTCAATGCCATCCTCCTGTACCTGTCTTCCTAAGATCCTAATGGACAAATACCTGCCCATTCACTATCCAACTTCACAGCTGTAAAATGGTTACTTCAGCCAAGTGGCAGAACACTTCAAGTGGTCATAGAATTGTGACCTAGCATAAATTGATACTTTCATGAAGGATATTGTGAAACCTTGAAAGATTTCAGAAAAGATTTACAAGGATGTTGCCAGGATTGGAGCGTTTGAGCTATAGGGAGAGGCTGAATAGGCTGGGGCTGTTTTCCCTGGAGCATCAGAGGATGAGGGGTGAACTTACAGAGGCTTATAAAATCATGAGGGGCATGGATAGGGGAAATGGACAGCTCTTTTTCCTGAAGTTGGAGAGTCCAGAACTATAGTGCATAGTTTAGGGTGAGAGGGGAAAGATATAAAAGAGACCTAAGGGGCAACGTTGTCACACAGAGGGTGGTGCATGTGTGAAATGGGCTGCCAGAGGACGTGGTGGAGGCTGGTACAATTGCAACATTTCAAGGGCATCTGGATGGGTATATGAATACGAAGGGTTTGGAGGGATATGGGCTGTGTGCTGGCAGGTGGGACTAGATTGGTTTGGGATATCTGGTTGGCATGGACGAGTTGGACTGAAGCGTCTGTTTTTCTGCTGTACATCTCTATGACTCTAAAAGAGGAAAAAAAAGCCAAATTCATTCAATGCAATTTGCAGTTAAATGCACTGTTACTCCAGTGAAGACAGAATTTTGCAATTTTAGATGGAGCTCTAATCTATGTTATACAATATGCCATACCATATTTGTGTGCTTAAGATTGGTTCCACAAGAAAGAAGCTGAAAAGCTGTTACATTTTCCAGCATTGGAAAATGCTGTATGGTGAGCATAACACACTTAACCCACTCTATCCAAAAAATAAATCAAGTGCACTGAAGCAACCATACGAATGCATTTCTTATTTTAATGAGTAAAGGGTTAAGGAGTGTGAAGGAGCCAGCCGCTTGAATACATCATCACTGAGGATGCTGTTTGCCAGTTGTTCATTGACTACAAAAGGAAGGAGTGATGCTTGAGGGGATTGTTTTGTTGAGTTCCAATTTACAATCATGTGGCAATTCTTTTGTGAGTCTTGTATTTTCCCGATCAAACGTGCCCAGAAATAGTGCCTTCAGGAAACTGTCACATTTAAGCAAGAAGATTTTTATGTGTGGAGGCAAAACACGTGTGTATCACAGGCAGCTGTCTGTGTTGTAAAAGGAAAGATCAGGAGGCACGCTTTCCTGCACAATCTACAGTTACAGTTCTTAAAATGCAAAACAATTCTATGGGGCTTGTGAAAAGGCAATTTCTTACCAAAGTAAGGAGTGGATGCTCATGGGCTTCAAGGATCTGTACTGTGACCCCTTTGACACAAACATAAAATGATTTGGACAGATGAATTGAGGGACGTGTTGCCCAAATTAGCGTGCAAGATAAATGGCTAGGAAAGCTGCAAGGGAAGTTGGACAGATTGAGAAAATGCTTTAAATTCAATTCTGCATGAACAAAAAAAAAAAGAAATCTGACATAGCACATTTTAAGTAAATGATGAAAAGACGGAGATAGATGCCCCAAGTAGTGATGTTTGGAATCAAATGAAGAAGAATGATCTGGACTACTAATATATTGATTTCAAAATAGGTGAAAGCATCATAGGAGGACAAATGTAATTTTGAATTTCATTCGTAGTGGACTGTATACAAAAGCAAGAAAATAATGAATTGGTGAATTGTATGGGCCGAGCAATAATTGGGGAGAACAATGTTCAATTTTTGGCATCTTCTTAGAGCCACAGCAAATATTTATAAAGATAATACCAGGTGAGGAGCACATATTTCTAACAGACTTAAATAGCATTTATCATTGACTGAAATAGACAAGTTATTGCAAGAAACTTTTGAAATATTCTAAATATCAAGTGTTTTAAAGATTGAACAGTGAAAGATATCTCGACTGGTAGGGAATCAATGACAAGTACCTGTAACCTCAGATTAGTATAAGCAATGTAACAGGAGAAGCCAACGGGATTTCTTTCATGCAAAACTTTTGAGATATGAACTAAACTGATGCAAGTGATTTGTGAAACTAAGACAATACCAACATTTCACAGGTAATTAAAAGTGTGAACAATTTTTTTAAGGGGCAATGGAGGAAAATTAAGTTAAGCGATTGGAACAGATGCCCTATGTGGGGTCCTTGACACAAACCTACTCTGTAATTGGACCTTTGCATCTGTATTGCTCCACGAATGTCAAAGTAACTCTAGCACATCTCCATTTCAATTGCTCAGAGTTGTGTTGTCAAATGCCGAGGGGTGAAACTCTGAAGTTCCTTCCCAAAGTCTCTCTCCTTTATTTCTGCCACCTAAAACTTAAGTCTACAAAATTGCTATTGGTCATCTGCCTTTATATCTCTTTGTATGACTCAGTGTCTAACTTCACTTGATTACAGTCTTTGACCTGAAGCTCCTTGGCATGTCCTACTACATTTGAGGCACTACATAAATGCACTGTGTTGGAAACAAACTAGGTAGTGCAACATTGGTGTTGTTAAAAAGAAAAGAGTTCTTGAAATTCCAAGATCCAAAGTGAATGATATGATGGGGTTGTATTTCATCTTGTTTCAAATCGATTTCAAGCTTCTACTGAAGAAGAGCCATGAGAAACCATGTTACACACTTTAATTGGCATTCTCCCTCATTCCAGTTTAAGTATATGGGAATCTTGATTTGTTTTTATGGTTTAACTTATTTTTCTGCTTAATCTATTCAGAGAAGCTATGACACAGCTCTGGAGTGGTGGGGATTTGAACCCTGGCCTCCTGGTCTGGGATAGGGATACTACCACTTTTGCAACAAGAGGGTCCCCAAAACATTATGTGGGTCTCTGAATTAACAGTCAAGTAGTAATGCTATTAGATAACTCTCGTCCTCAGGATCCTGATTTTTTTTAAACACAGCATCCTCCCCCCTACCCATTCTGCATTTCTTTTTTTTAAATCTAATGTTTCAAATGAACCTGTTCAGTGATGTTATTACATACCTTCTGGAACATCGGAATCTTGAACCTGTGCCCCTTGGACCAGGGATAGGAACACTATCACAGCAGAGCTCAGAATTGAGACTTTTTAAAAAAATTCTTTTTTATACCTGTTTTTCTAATCAGCCTGTTCAGTGATGTTATGAAACACCCCTGGAACAGTTAGGACCTGAACCTAGGTTTCTCAGTCCAGGGGTGGGGAAATGACCACTGCACAATAAGAGGGGCCTTTGGAACCTTGATAATAAAGATACGGAAAGCAATGCAGCTGAAAGCCGTTGTCAGCATGCTCACTTGTCTTCAACCACATTAATCAGTGTGGTTGGGTTAAATAAAACATTCATTGAAATGCAGAAAAAAACAATGGCAAGAAAAAACTGTTTAGAAATCTCACCTTGGCATTAAATTGTGCAAATGAATTACTTACTTCAGTGGAAATCAAATCAGGTAAATCCTTTTATTACAAAGTAATTTATATTGTTTCCATGGTGCTAAAGCTAAAACAAACTGACAATTTAATAAATGGTTGATGTCCTTCATGATCGATAGTGACCTAAGCTCATCTGACATCAATAAATTTGCTTTCAGGAAACAAAATATTCAACTGGGAATATGTTGCCAGTTTGAATGCCATTCATTTGGCAGATAAAGTGAAGAATATCAATTGTACAACACAAACCCATTGTTCTATAATAACCTGAGCCACTGGATGGGAAAATACTCAATTTGACAAAAGGTATGAATGACACAGTCAGGAGAAATAGATAATAAATAGTTAGCCTGGGCTTTGTATAATCTAGTAGAACACCAGAAGTCCAAATGAAATTAAACAACAATTTTAATCATACCTTTGTGATTCACAGAATTTCTACAGTGCAGATAGATGCCATTCAGACTCTAACGGCAGCACTGACCCTCCAAAGAGCAGCCCACCGAAACCAATCTCCCATTAGCTTGCATTTACCATATCTAATCCACCTTGCCTGCACATTCCTGGACACTACGGTGCAACTTGGCATGATCAATCCACCTTAACTGAACATCTTCGGACTGTGGGAGGAAACTGAAGCACCCAGTGGAAATCCATGCAGACACAGGGCTGGAAATAAACCCAGGTCGAAGCTGTTAGGCAGTAGAACAAAGCACTATACCACCATGCTGCCCTAATGCAGGAAGTTCCTTTTCAAATCTGGAGGCTGAGGTGTAAGATCTTTTGGAGCATGGGTAGAATCCTTGCCACTGAGCCAGTGCTCAGATCTAAGTCCCATTCCAGGACTTGATAGCTATGGAAGGTGCACTTATATCATGGCAGAACAGGTTATTAAAAATCCTTTCGTTACATTTATGGGAGGTGGTAAGCATGACATAATCTCCTGT
Organism: Chiloscyllium plagiosum; assembly: GCF_004010195.1. Classification (NCBI taxonomy): domain Eukaryota; kingdom Metazoa; phylum Chordata; class Chondrichthyes; order Orectolobiformes; family Hemiscylliidae; genus Chiloscyllium; species Chiloscyllium plagiosum. The sequence continues at coordinate 50,247,722 of NC_057710.1, read as the reverse complement.
TCAGCCAGAAACCCACAAAGCTGCATGACAACAGCTTCCCCATGCTGAAAAGGCTGTATGTGCAGGTTCTTGTCATGGCCTGCACTCCAGAGAAAGTGCAAGGAACTCTCTTCACTTCAGGGAGCTACCAGATGAAGAAGAACGCTGAACAAAACTTTTCTTGGCATCAACTCAAAGCACAAGTGAAATATTGAGTTTTCACTGAAAACTGAAATTCATGCACCATTCTTTTCCTGAACTCAGCTAGTTATTTTTGTTCTTTCATTTATTTTTGTAAAACGAGGCATGTGACGGCAAGGTGGCTGGAAATGTTTGAACGTGATAAGACAGAGGGGAAAGATTGCTGATTGCTGGTTAAAAAGCCTCTATCAGGTTGCTTTTCTCATCCATTATATATGGCAGATGTCTTCCTGCTGTCATTAAATACTCATTGCCAAGTTGGAGGGTTGGATCTGGGATAAGGTGGGGAAAGGGGAGATGAGGAAACTGGTGAAATCGACATTGATCGTGTGCAGTTGGGGGATCCCAAGGTGTTCTTCCTCCTGGTGTCAGGTGACTAGAATTTGGCTGAGTGGGAGGGGGAGTTGAAGTGTTCAGTCACAGGGTGACGGTTTGCAGAAAATCTCCCAGAGATGTTCCGCAAGTTGGCATCCTGTCTCCCCAATGTAGAGGAGACCACATCGAGAGCAACAGACATAGTAGATGTCGTGTGTGGAGGTGCAGGAGAATCACAGTCTGATGTGGAAGGATCCTTTGGGTCCTTGGATGAAGGTGAGGGGGAGGGGTGGGTGCAGGTTTTACACCTCTTGCGGTGGCAAGGGAAGGTGCCGGGAGTGGAGGATGGGTTGGTGGGAGGCGTGGACCTAACAAAGGACACTGAGGGAATGGTCTCTGCTGAACGCAGATGGGGTTGGGGAGGGAAATATATCTCTGGTGGTGGGGTTGTTTGTAGGTGATGGAAATGATAGAGGATGATGCATTGTATCTGGAGGTTGGTGGGGTGGAAGGTGAGGACCAGGGGGGTTTGTCCATATTGCGACTGGAGGGTGGGTTCAAGGGCAGAGGTGCAGGAAGAGGAGGAGATGCGCTGGAGGGCATTGTTGATCACATGGGAGGGAAAACTGCAGTCCTTGTAGAAGGAGGCCAACCGGGATGTTCTGGAGTGGAATTGGTTCTCCTGGGAGCAGATACAGTGGAGGTGGAGGAATTAGGAGTAAGGGATCATGTTTTTACAGGAGGAGGGGTGGGAGGAGGTGTAGTCCAGGTAGCTGTAGGAATCAGTGGGTTTGAAGTAGATGGCCGTTTTGAGTCGGGCACCGGGAATGGAGATGGAGAGGTCCAGGAAGGGGAAGGAGGTGTCCAAAGGGTCTAGGTGAACTTGAGGTTAGGGTGGAAGGTGTTCGTGAAGCTGATGAACTGTTCAACCTCCTCGTGGGAGCACAAAATGATGCCGATACAATCATCAATGCAGTGGAGGAAAAGGTGGAGAATGGTGCCAGTGTGGCTGCGGAAGACGGACTGTTCCACATACCCAACAAAGAGACAGGCATTGTTGGGGCCTATGCGGGTGCCCATGGCTCGCCTTTGGTCTGAAGGAAGTGGGAGGATTTGATGGAGAAATTGTTGAGGGTGAGGACCAGTTCAGCCAATCGAATGAGTGCATCAGTGGCAGATTACTGGATGGGTCGGATGGAGAGGAAGAAATGGAGGCCTTGGAGGCCTTCCTCATGGTGGATGGATATGTATAGGGACTGGATGTCCATGATGAAGATAAGGCACTGGGAGCCAGGGCACTTTAAGTAATGGAGGAGGTGGAAGGTGATAGTGGTGTCCCGAAACTATGTGAAGAGATCCTGGACCAAGGGGGACAGGACAGTGTTAAGGAATGCAGAGATAAGTTTGGTGGGACAGAGCAGGTGGAGATGATGGGTCATCTGGGGCAGACAGGTTTGTGAAGTTTGGGTAGGAGGTGGAACCAGGTAGTGCAGGGATCCAGGACTATGAGGTTAGAGGCTATGGGTGGGAGATCTTCTGTGGTGGTGAAATTGTGAATTGTTTGGGGGATGATAGTTTGGTAATGGGAGGTGAGGTCATGGTCACAGCGGCAGTAGGAGATGTTGTCTGTACGTTGGTGCCTGGCTTCAGCAGTGTAGAGGTTGGTGTGTCCAACTTTCATTGCGACCCCTTGTCAGCTGGTTTGATGGTGAGGTTGGGGTTGGAGTGGAGGGATTGGAGGACTGCGCATTGCGAGGGTAAGAGGTTGAAGTGGGTGAGAAGGGTGGACAGATTGAGGCAGTCAAGGTGGCAGTTGGAGATGAAGATATCGAGGGTGGGTAACAGACCAGCAGAGGGTGTCCAAAGGGATGGAGTGTTTTGGAGGCAGGAGAGGGGTCCTGCGAGGGTGGGTGAGAGTCCTGATGGAAAAAGTATGGAGGCGGAGGCTGCAGAAGAAATGTTTGATGCCATGGCGTGTGTTGAATTCGTTGATCTGGGAGTATAGGGGGATAAAGGTGAGGACTGATTCATCCTCAGTGAGGGGGAGGTTTGCGGGGATGGTAAAAACACAGCAGGGCTGGGAGCTAGGACCATCTAAGTTCGAACCGGGCAAATTGGCGCTGATTGGTCAAGTCATCAACCTGAGAAATAGACAATAGACAATAGGTTCAGGAGTAGGCCATTCTGCCCTTCGAGCCTGCACCACCATTCAATATGATCATGGCTGATCATCCTTAATCAGTATCCTGTCCCTGCCTTATCTCCATAACCATTGATTCCACTATCCTTGAGAGCTCTATCTAACTTTTTCTTAAATGAATCCAGAGACTGGGCCTCCACTGCCCTCTGGGGAAGAGCATTCCACACAGCCACCACTCTCTGGGTGAAGAAGTTTCTCCTCATCTCTGTCCTAAATGGTCTACCCCGTATTTTTAAAAGCTGTGTCCTCTGGTTTGGCACTCACTCATCAGCGGAAACATGTTTCCTGCCGCCAGAGTGTCCAAACCTTTAATAATCTTATATGTCTCAATCAGATCCCCTCTCAGTCTTCTAAACTCAAAGGTACACAAGCCCAGTCGCTCCAGTCTTTCAGTGTAACGTAGTCCCGCCATTCCAGGAATTGACCTCGTGAACCTACGCTGCACTCCCTCAATAGCCAGAATGTCTTTCCTCAAATTTGGAGACCAGAACTGCACACAGTACTCAAGGTGTGGTCTCACCAGGG